>NW_005054462.1:0-10145 GCF_000277835.1 Geospiza fortis | reverse complement strand
CATTATGCATATAAAATATTACATAAAACTTAAATTACATAAAGTGTAATTTAAGTGCCTTTCAGTTCTGTTGAGAGTAAGGATTTTACAGAGGGTATGATAACTTCAGATGCAACTATTTTACTTCTCTGGCTTGATATTCACTGTGAAAACAAAGATCATCTTACTTATTTATATAGCAGTATAAAACTTGCTTTCGTACCTAGAAACTGTTGATGATGTTGACTTTGGGCAATTACAGTTTGTTCAACAGATGTGCCTGTCTGTTGACCACTTCCTGTGAAGCCATCTGCAACTCCATCCACTTTCTGCATAGGCTTATACCTGCAAAATATCAAGTACAAAATTATCCTTTCTGTTTACTTCTTCATAAATGGAACACTGAGTTTGATTTTTCCATCTCAAAATAAAATTTTCAGGAAAAGTGTCAAAAGAATTTAGAGATTCTTACTTACTTTGTAAAAAACAGAAGGAAAGAAACACTAAGGGAAGCCAGAGTGTTAACAATGAATTACAGAATTCACAAAGGTGATATTCCAGCAGTACTCCCAATTTCTGCTAGAATTTAGCTTAGTAACAGCATATTGTAACACCGGCAAATTTATACCGAAAAGAATCAATTCCTTCCCTTTCCACACAGATTGACATAATTTTGTAAAACAAAGGTAATGTTTCATGACTTTTAAGAAGAAACAACAATGCTGGCTCATGATAACGAAGACTTGAAAACAAGCACTTTTTGATACTGAAGTTATGCAAATCCAAAAGCTTCATGGTTCCCAAATTAAGAAAAGGAATGAAGAAAAATGAGGCATACATTCAGTCTACAGCCTTTGCTGAAGAGAACTAGAAGTATTTATTCAACTAGATGTGTCTGACAGAGATGGTAGAATTGGTATAACTACCCAGAAAAAAAGTATATTGACTGCAATTTACCACTAATTTAAAAGACAAAATAACTACTAGAAATATTAATAAGCTGATGAAAGAGAAATAGTCCCATAATCATGAAAATTACAATATTCAGTTTTTTAGTTCTCTCTTAATAAATCCTGCTAGAATTTTTCAATACACGTGGATAACAATGATAAGAACACATACTCTCATATATCAAACACTGAAGTTAAATACTGAGTCTTCTATAGCACAGTACTTCTCATGTCACAGCTACCTATTGTGCATAATGGTACCTTGCAGTTCCCACCCATCATCACCACCTTTACAGATTCTCACAGCAGAGCTTAGGATTGGTGTGAATTGAGCCTGAATTGGGTGCATGTTGGTGCAGGTACACGTGTGCAAGTGCAAAACATGAGGCAGAGAAGTGTGCACTAACTGCACACAGTGCTGTATGTGTGATTTTGTTCAGATATAATCAAGAAACACACTGACTTAAAGTTAAGAAAATGATGCCAAACATATTTAGGTAAGGGAAATAAGGGAGCTATGTAAGACATACAGTGGTCTTAAATAAAATAATCAAGCAAATAATACAAAAAGAAATATCCAGTCCTAACAGTTATATAATGAAATTCCAAAATCACTTTTTGTGAATCACGAAGAAGACAAGAGATGTGACAATGTTTAGCTGATGGCATCATTTTTCCAGAAATAATTCTAGTTAGACCATATGTTTTGGTGCACATATGTAATTTTGAATGCAAGTGAATGAAATGTCTAAGTGAATGAGATTGAGTGGGTAAAATAAGCTTGCTGGGAGATTTTGTAAATATCTATCATCATTCCTTACTATATAATTCTGCCATGGTTTTTGTAATAAGCAATTTCTACATGATGTTATTATGAGACATCTCGTGTTCCTGTATTATGCTCAGAAAAAGATAGTTACAACCATATATATATCTTACCATGAGCTTCCACTTAGTGTTGTAAATAATCTGTACTGTCTGGAAATGACAGTAAAATCATTTCAGATCAAAACAATCTTTGTGTTTGAAGTTAAAGTTTGAAAAGTCTGAAGTTAAAAGTTTGTGTTTTCCATATCTCAGTTGTGTACAAGGACACAAAATATGCTTGGTACACTATACCAAACTGTTCATTCAACTGAAGGTTTTTGGAGGAGTAAGTGTTCTAAAGATGACTTGCTTGATGTGGTGCTCTTCTATCGATGAGTGTCATGAAATTATGCATCTAATATATTTTACTTTAGGGCAATATGACTGGCTAGTAACACCAGTCAAATCAAAATTAATTTTCAAAGATAATTAATTTTCAAAGATAATTAATTTTCTGTTTAACATAGTTTTTAATATGCATATTCACACATTCTTTCATCACCAGTACAGTCCTGTGCCACAGTTTTCAACTACTTCTGAGCCTTCACAGGTTCTTCAGGAACAACAGATACTAAGGGAATATACTTACATGTACTTGGAGGGACATGAAATAAATTCCAAGCTACTAAATTGTAAGTTCTCTGATAAGAAGTGTGAACATAAAATGATACAGCAGTGAAAAGAAACAGCAATGTTTGAAATTAAAGCTCTTACTGCTTTTATTCATCTTGTGGGACAAGAATTTGATATAGTTAAGAAGAATCTGTTAATATTATAGATAATTTTATTCTTATTTATTTTCTGCAAATTTATGACAATTTCTAGGTAAATATTCTTTCACTTTGAGTGGAGTGGTGCCTGACGTCATTGACATCAATTGGGTATTCAGCACATGTTTGTTTTCACAACAAAAAAGCTGAACAGGAATTTGAACTTGTCCATGTAAGGAAAAGACTTGATGAATGAGAAATAGCGTGAATAGTTGTGTTTCACACTTTACCTCTGTTTCTGCTGCATGGGCTGTTGCCTCATGGCCATATATTGCATGTCCTCTTGTAGTCGATTAAGAGGAGAGTCTGGCTTGACCCGAATCCCATAGTAATGATATTTGGAGTTCCCCCTTTATGGAAGAGCAAGCATTAAAAGAGCAGTAATACTACTTTTACATATTTTCTTTACATTTACTTTACAATTTACCTTGACTGGAAAACAAAACACACAAATCAGGTCTGGCTCTCCTGTCATACCTGTTTTACATGAGTGTCATTTTACTACCTTTGGAAAATTAACTCACTCTTTTAAACAAATATTATCAGCATACTAACTTGCACTCCACTTCAGTAAGAAAAATAAAATGCAAATAAATACAATTTATCTAGTATGGGCAAATAGTATTCTTAGTGATTTCCAAATAGAAAGTTATGTTTCATTTGTAATGATAAAAATCTGAAGTGCAGTTACCAAAATATAAACACATTAACTGTCAAAAGCAGAAGAAATAAAACTATAATAGCATCTTGAAAAAACCTAGAACTGTTCAACAAGAAGAAACAGAACTGACAGAAAAACACTAATATTTTAATGCAGGTCTTATGTACTCTTTTTCCTAGCAGACTAGTTTCTTATTCATAATTATTACCTTTATTTTGTATTATAATTCAGAATTTCAATTGCACAAACCTAGTTCCAAGTCTTCTGGTCCGTAGTCCCATGAAGATTGACCGTATGAGTTTTCCAAAGGAGGCAGCATTGACTGGATCCAACTTGTGCTCCTGACAGTGTCTTAAGTAATGGTTGTAAAGGGTACTTCTTGGAAGGCTCACTCCTTCTGCAGTTTCATAGTTGTCTAAAAGCCACTGAAGCTAGATCACATACAAAACAGAAAAAAAACCACCCTATTATATACTTTATTGAAAATATTGTAGCCATACAGCATTAACTTCTGACAGTTGGAACCACTCTTCAGGTCTATTAAAAATTACTTTCTTCCTCAAAGTGTCTTTAAATGTTAGTTAAACAATAATGCTTTAATATCTTCAGAATTACTAGGGAATACCAGAATTCATTGCACTTGTGACCTCAGGAAAGTGCCCTTTTCTTGAAATACTTTTGATTCAGTACCACACACAGTATGTAATAAAGGTATCTATGCTTTGGAGACAAATTGTTAGTACCACAAAGAAATAAAGGAATCATGAATGTAATACACATAAATTGCAGAAAACAAACTCCTTGGGCACAATAGGTAATTAATGTATTTGTAAAACTGGAAAATGATACTGTTTCTCTTTGTTGTTAAAAACATTAAGATACAGATAAAAAAAAGCTACTCTATAAAAGTCAGAGAGCTACCTAGGTAACATTGAAAATAATTGGTACGTCTATGAATCATTAGGGATACAAACCCTTTCAGGTGTAGCCTGCTTGCCTTTGACTTCCAAATGGAACAGAATGAGTTTCTTGGAAAAACAGTAATCTTTTCATGTAATTGTGGTAGATAATTAGAAACATGCAAGAAGAGTCCTTATGTAACATCACTGCATGTTCTAAGTACAGTACACTCATGAAACAACTAGTAGCTGTCGCTAATATACAAAAAAAAGTTAAAAGGACAATTTAATGCTCCTAGATTTAGTATTAAAGGAAAATGACAAAATATAGCAAAACCAATATAGTCTGAGAATACATTATATGTCACTGTTTTTGTTTTCTGATAAGTCAACATTTTCCTTATTTTTCCCAGTACTTGTCATGGATCGCTAGAATTTTCTCACCTCTAGAAAAATACAGAAAGAAGATGCAAATACTTCCAAGACATAAGATTTTTAGCTTGGTTTGCAGGCAATTTTGCATTTCAAATAAAGAAAATGAAGAAATACAGTTAATCATGATTTATGATTGTTTTATATGTACTAACATTCACAAGTGCTTCCAAACTGAGCATCTGTCATTTTGAAATATAGCTCAAGAAAAGGTATAATTGTTAATATTTGAGTTTTGTGTGAATGTGTTAAACTTATTTCACTAGTGATCTGATCTAAGCCTGTCTTGGCTTACAAAGGTAATTATGACTTTCAGTGGTTGCAGTCTATCCATATTGAAAATCTGTTATTACATTTCTATTTGTATTAATACATTTATATAACATTTGTCATATATTATTACATCTAGAATTGAATCAGAACAATACAGAATTTGAAGTACTTTCACTTTCCCCAAGGGGAAAAACTCTGTCAATCCCAAAAGACTGACAAACAAAAAATTAATTATTTTGCAATTAAGTTCTGTATGTAGCATTAAAGATATTTTCCTCCAGATGGTTTCTAGTCTATTATTAATCACTTTGAGTGCACTTCATTAATTATATGATTTTCTAACAGATGTTATTTGAAACATAACTTGCATTATTCAACACACAAAAAGCCAAATCAAAAGTTAAGTGCAATACTAGAATTTTTGCTCTTGGAAGGAGTTACTTAGTAGCAAGGGCTTGAAATCCTTACTTCATAGATTATAGCCTAGAAGAAAAACTGCAGTTAATTAATGATTTTAAGAGAAAATTGAATCCAAACATTATTGTAAACAACTTTTTTAAGAACCCAAACACTTTTCCATCAAGCTGAAATACAATTCTAAAACTGTTCAGGTTTGAGTCGTGGCTTATGAATTTTAAGTACTGACCATAATGTAATGCTAAGATGGAGAAAAGTATGAAATATTCACAGAGCCAGACCTGTTAAATTGAGTGTGATTTCAACTAATTTGCAACGTTTATAAAACACTCAACTATCAATAGGCTGAATTAGTTGGTCCCATGCAGAAATACATCAGGAAACAAAAGAAAACAGAGGAGAAATGACAAACTCCTTGAAATGAGAACTCATGTATTTAGGAAAATAAATCCTACAAAACCTCATTGAGGTATCAAAGGTTGAAAATTTAAATCCCAAACTAAAATATTTCCACAAGTTAATTTATCACCTTCTAAGTGTATAAGGTAATTAAAAACACAATTTAGAATTCTATTTTAAAATCTGTTAAGCAAATTATTTAATAAATGCCAAACCAAACCATTAGAAGGCAAATTCAAGAAAAGTTTAGAGAGACAAAGTGTACATCTACACTTAAACTTCCTTAACACTGTCCTTGAGTTTAAAGACAATAAGCATTGCTTCAAAAACAGGCAAAACATCCTGTAGGCTTGATCTAGATTTTAAATTTCTTTCAAAATGACCAAATGCAGGAAAGACTTTTTGCCATAAAAATGTGTACAAGGGTTGTTTTAAATTTTTCTTTTCCCACAGAGTGAAAGATACATCCCTAGCACAGTATTTTTCACAAAGTGTTCACAGTCAAGAATACCATGGTAAGTCTTCACAGCTGGAAAGACTGTGATATTCTGTGCCAATCTTGTTATTGGGAAGACACTGTGAACAGTGCCTAGAACTAGGAATGAGTGAAACACAGTTTACAGAGGCACTGCAGCTTATCTTGTAATCTTTCTTAGTTTTATACAAAGACTATGGACTTCCTAACAGGTCTAAACACAAACTTAGAATAGTTCTAGTGTTTTAAGTCTTTCTAGATAGTTCTAAAACATTCCCGAAAAAGTTACAGTCTGTTAAAAATTACATTTAAACAATGATTTTGATATTATTAGTCCAATAATATCTATTATTATTTAAATAATAATTTTGATACCATCTTATCTTCAAAATAATTATTTTGTAAGCACAAAAGGTGGAATTTAAATTTTCTTTCTGTATATAATTTCCCATAACTTTTTATGATACAGTTTTCCTCTTTAAATTTTAGTTTTAAGAAAAAAAAGTTTGCCTAAATTCTCCACAAAACATTTTCAAGTTCAACAAAACCAGACCTCTACAGGAAAAAAAAAATCCAAATACAAACCCAAACCTTCTAAAGCATACATTTTAAATTTGATTTCCAAAGGATAATCTCTACTATCATATTCTACATTCAGACTGCAAACTAAATTTCAATTTCTTCTGTAAAGCAATATTGGTATTTGAATTTATATAATAAGCAAATCTGAGAAAGAAAAAAAAAGTAATATGAATACAAACCAATCAACATGGCAAAAATACAAAATTCCAAACCGTAAGAACCAACAGAAAAAAACCCAACATTTCAGAAAGACTAACAACTTACAAAGTAATAATATTATTTATATAATAAGTTTAAAATTAACTTTGTCTTTTTCCTTTATTTTAAAGTTTTATATAATGAACTTATCAGTATATTTGGAGCTCATGTTTTCCCCAAATATCTTTTTTAGCTTTGTCTATGAAACGTTAGACTTGCAGGGTAAGAACAAAGTAAAAGGCAGATGAATAAGACATTTCTGTGTACTTCAAATTAAGGCACTGCTTTCAATTTTTACCAGGTCATCAGAAGGATCCTTAGGATTCTTAAATAAGTAATTTCAAAATAAACTCACTAGTCAGAATAAATGAAGAAACACCTAGGAATAACCTGAATATATTATTTAGGTGTGCTTTTTCTTCTCTTCCTCTTCACATGCCGCAAAATTAGTATCTGGTACACAGTTCTTATGATACAGACAATTGTATTTAAAATGCCAAAAGCCAGCTAGTTTAGAATTAATTGAACCTTAGCTTGACATTTACACTGTAACCCGCAAAACAGTCAAATGTGTTAACTCATCCTAACACAGGTGTACAGCATAGGAAACAGGTAACACTCTGCAATATACCATAAAGACATTCAATCTGACAAAATAAAGCCATGGGAGGTGTAGTAGAAGATTACAAGCAACTAAGATGGGAAGATTAAGAGCAAAAAGTAATAATAAAATAAAACAAACATTTAGAGGCAGGCTAAGCATGCAGAACAAGCAAGAGAGAGTGTATGTGAAGAAGAGACAACTTACATGGCTGTTGAGAAGAGAGCTTCTGTGAGTGGACAGACCATCAGACTTTTGCAGTGTCTCAATCGCCATTTCAATCTGATAATAGATGTCATTAAAAAAAGGACTCAAGATGGGATAGTAAAAAAGCCTGATCAGAGAAGCTTTGACAGATTCCTTACAGATCAACAGAAATGCCTGTTTTATTCCTGGCTAGGGCACATATTTTATTAAAAGGCCTCATTCTAGAGTCCCAGTGAACACAAGCCTCCTCAATGAGGTCAGAAAGTCCGTGCACACATCCGACTTTGCTAGCATGTATATTGCAGGATCACAGACTCAAAGTTCATTTTACCTTCCAAACTGCTCAGAATGAGCTCAAAGAAGTAGAATTACTGGTGAGCTGCATTGAAATAAAAATAACCCAGACTGAACAAAAACATAATCACTAAAGTAAAAAAAAAAAAAAATCCCTAAACAATTTTCTGGAAGGCCTCCATATGTTTTCCCTTCAACTATACCAGGAAGAAACATGCAGAGCTTGCAATAAGAATTGAATTAGAAACAAAACTTTAACTATCTGAAATCACAGAATCAAATCCCAAACCAAAGTAATTCAATAGGCTTTACACCATTAGCTTCACTGGGACAGGACATCAATCCTTACTCCTGCCAGTACCCTCTGAAGATCCCCAGCTGCCAAAGTAAATGGTAAGTCAGGAGTTACACAGACTGCAGGATCCAGCCTTTGGAAAAGCAGATTTTTTCACAATAATTTTGCTTTTAAAAAGGAAAACACAGTATAACTAAAATACAAAGTAGATTTTTTTCAAATTCAAATGTATGGATACTCTCACGTCCATTTTCTTTCTTTTCCTTTTAATTAACAATGGATATTTTGATTTTGATCAGTTTGGCAACAACATTAAAGAAAAAAACCTAAGTGTAAATTATCCTGGGGGGCCAGAAGAGCAAAAACCAACAATGAAAATGACAGAGACAATGGAATGCACAGTAAGAAAAGGCACACAATTATTAGCTACAATAAATGGCCGAAATGAAAGCAATGGAACCACCACTTAAACTTTCTTAAAAAATACTTATAATTATCTCTGCAAAACATTTTTAATGAGCCCTGTCTATTGTACTTCAAATACGACAGTACTAATTATAATTTTAATGACAATTTATCAATATTGGCTGAATTTACTCTCTGTATAGTAGAAACGGAAAACTACTATAGCTGATATTTGAATTTACCTGTAAAACTAGTTTCTCCTTTTTTTTGAGGGCAATTGACAAGTATTTTAATATATTAGCTGTCAGGAGCAATTTCTTTTAATTGTGTAATATTAGCTTTGCAAGTCTTTAAAAAAAGGTACGTTATCAAATATATATGATTACTATGTAAGAAAACATTCTTGCTTGGCAATAACATTCTTTCTTTTAATAGTCTGACTTGCTTCAGTGGAAAATACCTGAGGTCAAAGTATTAAATCACACAGGAAAGTTCAAATTTTAAAAGCATGCTTCAAGAAAAAAACTACAAGGTCAGAAGATCATCATAAGGTCACTATATATTGTAGCCAGAGAGTTTCCCTTCCTAAAAAAATACTACAATCAAAGAATTGAGAGTGTATAAACATTTAAATCCTAAATCTGAATGTTAGGTCACATGTACCACAATGCTTAATCCATAGTAGTACTGTACACCAGGGTTACACTGCCTGCTGCTCATTCCCACTACTGCCCTATTCTCATTTTGTTGCTGCAACTTGTGGTCTTCTTTGTTCAGGAACCAATCTGCTAAAAAAACTGGCATCTGTAGTAATTTCACTTGAAAAGTGGCATTACAGATGACACTGACTCCTCACTGCCATATTGATTCCATGGCTTTTGGGGGTAACTGTTGGGCTTTCATCATTTGGGAGATTTTTGTTGCTGGAGTTTCTTTTAGTAGATTACATGACTATGGCCACTGAAGGCACACAATTTGTGTTTACTTTTAGTACATCACATAAGCCAAGCAACACTGGTCACCACTAAAACATGTTAATTACTTTACCAAGCTCAGAAATGGGATCTATATTAAAAATGAGTCTCCTCATATTCTACTAGGACAAGCTTAAAGAGAAATTGTTTTCACTACTATTTTGTTCACCATTTTTAGACAATATTTTGATAAAATGCACTTTAACCTTTATCTGACAGATGTCTCCACAATCCCAGAAATGCTCTTTGCATGTAAGTTGTAAAATTACTTTAACTATCTTTGAGCATAAAATATAAACTATGATTGATTTGAAGAGAAATTTTTTAGACACTAAGTAATTCACTTGCCCTTTCTGAAAACTTAAGGCTGCTTCTTGTTTTACTCTATTGGTGCCCTACAGGGCTGAGTTCTAGGGCCAGTTCTGTTCATTTTTAACAATGATCTGGATACAGGAGTTGAATGCACC
>NW_005054461.1:1503773-1510943 GCF_000277835.1 Geospiza fortis | reverse complement strand
GCCCTCTCAGTCTGTTCCACCACTGCCCGCAGCTCCTCCAGCTCTGACTGGAGGAGGTTGTTTCTCCTCTCCACGATGGCAATATTCTCCTTCAGGTCTTCATTGACCCGTACCATGTCATCCAGCTGCAGCTGGGTGTCCTACAAGGTGGCATGGGGGAAGAGGGTGAGTGGGGATGGTAGGGAAGTGACTCAAGGTCTACTTTTCTTCTACTCTGGGGTGGTGGGACCTACTACATGTCAACATGCTTATGGGGTAGAAGTCTGATGGGTACCTTGAGGCAGCCCTGCAGTGTCTTGACTTGCTTCTGAGCTTCAGCAGCCACACGGTTGGCATGGCTGAGCTGAATCTCCATCTCATTGAGGTCACCCTCCATCTTCTTCTTCAGCCTCAGGGCCTCATTGCGGCTCCGGGTCTCAGCGTCCAGCGAGGTCTGCAGTGAATCCACCACCCGCAGGTGGTTGCGCTTGGCCTGCTCCATCTCCTCATCCTTCTCGGCCAGCTTGCGCTCATAGTCTGCCTTGACCTGGTTGAACTCCAGTTGGGCCCTCAGGATCTTTCCCTCCTCATGCTCCAGAGAGGCCTGGTGGAGACAGAGGGAAATTAGAGTGACACAGAGAAGAACTAGGACAACATGGGACTCATGGAGATGTGATTTGGCTCACTTCAGCCTCTTCCAGTGCAGCTTGGAGCTCCAGTTTCTCAGCATCCAGCTGCTTCCGGACCTTCTCCAATTCATGGATGGTCTTGTGGCTGCCACCCAGCTGCTCCGTCAGATCCGAGATCTCCTCTGCCCAGATATAACCCATCAGACTTGGTGGAAAGTGGTGGAATACAAAAAGGTGGGCAGGGAAAGACCATGGTCTCACCTTGGAGATTCTTGTTTTCCCTCTTTAAAGTCTCTAAATGATCAAGTGACTCCTCATAAGCGTTTTTCAGCTTGAAGAGCTCAGTGCTGAGGGATCTGGCCTCTTTCTGTGATGCTTCCAGCTCCACCTGTGACTCTTCAAACTTCTGCTTCCACTCAGACAGGATCTATGAAGACATCACCTGCTCAGCTGCTGCTTTGCTCATGAAGAACCCTCTTTCCATTCTCCTTATCTTTTCCCCAATACTCTCCTGAAAGAGACTTGAGGGCTTTCTAAAACATGGCCCTTGAAAGTTGTTCAGCTTTCTTCTGGACTTCTCCTTTCTTTTTTTAAATCATGGGACCCCCATTTCTCTACCCCCTTCCCACCCTTCTCCTTTCATCATTTCTTGGTCCTCCCACCTTGTCAAAGTTTCTCTGCTTCTTGTCCAACGCAGCTGCTGCTGCATTTGATCGCTCCACATCTGCCATCAGGTCTTCAATCTCATTTTGCAGACGGTGCTTGGTCTTCTCCAGGGAGGAACACTTGGCATTGACCGCCTCCACCGCCTCCTCAGCCTCCTGCAGCCGCTGGGCCAGCTTCTTCCTGACGTGGGAGAAAACCTGGCTGTGATGACCTATGGACCAAGTGGGCCAACTCAAACCTTATTCTTCCACCCACTGGTTAGCTGAGGCTCTGCTCTGGATCTCCTCTACCATCTCCAGATTATTATACATTCTCAAGATCTTTGTACTGTAGAAGATTCTCCCTGTGCCCCATAGAAGCTCCCTTCATGGGGAGATGACTCACTTGGCCTCCTCCAGTTCCTCAGTGCGCTGGATGGCATCTGTCTCATACTTGGTCCTCCACTGTGCCACCTCAGAGTTGGCCTTGGAGAGTGAGCGCTGGAGCTCAGCCTTGGCCTCTGTCTCCTCCTCATACTGCTCCCTCAGAAGGTCGCAGTCATGCCGGGCTGACTGCAGGGCATGGGCCAGTGCATTCTTGGCCTGGGAGGGGAGAGGGCTACAAGGTGAGGAGAAGTTGGGTCCATATCAAGTTGAGCTGTATTGGCATTCTCCAACTCCAACTACGTAGTTACCAACCAACCAATCCAACCCAACCTAACCCAACCCAACTTCCCTGTAACTCACCAGCACTACTGAATTTCTGAGGACCCTCGATTCATTTTCTCCTACTGTGAGGGCAGGCTCATGATGCACTTCTCAATCCCAGACCAACCACATCCTTGGCACTGGAGGTGTCTTTCAGCCTCACTGACCGCCCAGCAAAGCCCTACCTTGACTTCTTCCTCTAGCTGCCTCTTGAGGTCCTCCAGCTGTTGGGTGTAGGTGAGTTTCCCTCGTGTCATCTGGTTGATGAAGGCTTCCTTCTCCTCCAGCTGCCTGGAGAGCTCACCTGTCAGGTGGAATGGCAGATAATCAGTTTCAGGACACACCCCAAAGCCACCCCACTGGGGATGAGTCAGGCAATTGGGTTAGGGAAGAGCAAGACCCTCACCATTCTCAGTCTGGAGCTTGGCTCGTTGAGTGGTGAGGTCATTGACCATGCGTTGAGCCTCTTCGGACTTGGTCCGGTGCTCATTCATCTGATCTTCCATGGTGCGGCACATCTTCTCCAGGTTGGCCTACAAGCAGGAAGGGTAGAAAGATGAAAGGGAACCTTGAGAGGGCAGTGGAAGTGTTGTTCCTTCATGGCTGGAGGCCTATTTCCTACCTTGGCCTTTATCAGTTGCTCCATGTTGGAGCCGACATCATCCAGCTCCAGCTTGAGCTCACTCTTCTCCTTCTCCAGCTTCTGTTTGACACGCTGTAGGTTGTCGATCTGCTCGCTGAGCTCGGCCACGCTGTCGGCGTGCTTCTTGCGCAGCGCAGCAGCCGTGGCCTCATGCTGCAGCGTGGCCTCCTCCAGGTCCCGCCGCATCTTCTGGAACTCTGCCTCCCGCTTCTTGTTGAGCTCGATCTGCACTGAAGTGGCACCACCCGCCTCCTCCAGCCGCTCACTGATCTCCTCCAGCTCCCGTGACAGGTCTGAGCGCAGCTTCTCCACCTTGGCTCTGCCTGTCCGCTCTGCTTCCAGCTCCTCCTCCAGCTCCTCAATCCGCGCCTGTGCTCCAGGGATGAACACGTTTTCAGTGGACTTGGTTCCACCCAACTGCTCCCCTCAACTCAGCCAATCAAGATGGAGAGTCTTTAAGTCAATTCAAGTCAACCCAACAAACTGTAGACTCTTCAGCTCAGCCCAGACAGCTGTAGACCCTTCACCTCCACCAGTCTCAATCCCATCCAGTTCTTTTCGACCTAGTCAAGATCTGAGCTCTCCAGATCAACCTGGCCTTTGAACACACTCCACCTTCTCAAATTACCTTGAGATTCTTCAACTCAGCTGCTCTTGAGGACATTCCAATTGGTCCATTCTAATTGGACTAACAGACAACTCAGCACAAACTTCTCTAAGGACATTAGAATGAATGTGATTCAACCCAGGTGGTCTGCTCAGCTCAGAAGATTCTACCCAAGATGCTCCCTATACCCCTGAGCACTCTAAACCCATTGGTTCAGCTCCACCCCCGTGAAAGCCAACCTGTCCAGGAGCCCGTGAGTCATTTCAAGGCAATAAATGACAGAGAGGTTCTGGGACAAGGGATATGCTATGGGCTTCCAACCTCAGGTGGATGGCATACTGGTTCTCAAAAAGATATGAAGATAATGGGGAGGACCAGTTCCTCCTTCTGCTTGACCCCCAATCTGAAGCCCACCTCACCTGAAGTTCTTTGAGCTTCTTCTGGAGCTGGGCTGCAACTGCTTGCTCATCCTCAATTCTGGCGTTGAGGGCATTGAGCTCAAAGTCTTTCCTAGGTGTGGAGAGAAACACCAGTAAGTCATACTTCTGAGTGCTCAGCAGAGGTGTTAGAGGTAAAGAACAAGCAAGGGTGCAGCCCTTACTTTTTCAGCCTCTCATCCAGTTGTTGCTTGTCATTCTCCAGGTCCATGATATTCTCCTGAGCCAATTTCAAATCACCTTCCAGCTTCCTTTTGGCCCGTTCCAGGTCCATCCGGATCTTCTTCTCTTGCTCTAGTGAACTCTCCAGCTGCAAGTGAGGAAGAGACACAGCCATCAGTCCCCACAAACTCGCACTCCAGAAGGACTTCCACACCCCAAGGGACCAGTTATGTGCTTGTCATGGACTATACTCACGTCATCCACTTGCTGTTCCAGCTTGACTTTGGCCTTTGTCAATGTGTTGACCTTGTCTTCCTCTGCCTGCAGATCATCCAGTGCTTGCTGGTGAGATTCTTGCAGGGCTTTCTTCTCCTTCGTTAGCTTGACGATGGTTTCATCCAGCCCGGCCATCTCCTCTGTGAGGTTCTTGACCTGCAGGAGGAGAAATATCAGGCCTCCAGCTTGGTACCAAAGGCAGGACAGGAGACAGGAGGTTGTTCTTGCTCTTTGTGAAGCTGGGTCTAAGTCAGGAGATGCAGGAAAACACAACCAGCCTTGGTTCTTGATGATGCAGTCCAACCGGTCTTGCATTATCACAATCCAACCCAAGCAGTTTTGGGTCTTCATGACTCTCCAGCCTTGAATTTGGCAGCCCAAACAGCCTTGATTCTTGGCAACCCAACCCAGCTAGCCTTGGGTCTTCACCAGACTCTATTCACTTTGGCTTGAGTCAGCTCAGTTCCCCACAGTTTGAGGTCAAGACGTCTCCCCACCCTCACCTTGTTCTCAGTGGCGTGTTTCTCCTTTTCCACCTTGGCCAATGACAACTCCAGGTCATCAATGTCCTTCTTCAGCTCTGAGCATTCATCTTCCAGCTTCCTTTTCTTTGCTGTCAACTCTGCATTCATCTCCTCCTCATCCTCCATCCTCTCAGTCATCTCCTTCACCTTGGCCTCCAGCTGGATCTTGTTCTTGATCAGCTGGTCACAGCGCTCCTCAGCATCAGCCAGGTTGTCTTGCTCCTGGAAGGGATAAGCTTGGTTTGAGATGAATGAAAAAGGAGCATGGGTCTGGGACATTTAGGTCACTCACAGCCTGCACTTGGAGCTGAAGGTCATTTTTCTCCTGCAGCATGGAGACCATCTTCTCCTCTAGTTCCTTCCGCCGGGCTTCTGACTTCTCTAAGGCCTCCTTCAGGCGCCCAAACTCTTCTTTCATGTTCTGTGGGAGGCACAAAGGTGCCATGTAAATCTCATTTCTTCCTTTTTGTCCCCACCTACCACTTCCTCTCTCCATCCACCCACCTGCCTTCCCTACCATGGCCCTGTCCTACCTGCATCTCTTTCTCTGTCTCGGCACTCTTCAGCAAGGGCTTGATCTTGAAGTAGAGCTTCATCCAAGGCCAGTTCTTCACCCCCATGAAGGCCCTGATGTTCCACTGGATCACCAGCAGTGAGTCTCTGGAGAAGCCACATAGGAATGTGGGTCACCAGGGGCTTCCACTCAACATGGATGCAACACCATCTCCATCTCACCACCTACCTGCGCTCTAGGATCTTCTTGAACTCCTGACGGGACAGGAAACCACGGACTTGGGCTTGCAAGCGGGTCATGATCCGGGCCAGGCGCTCATCCCTCATCTCCTCCAGCAGCCCTAGCAGCCCAGCCTTGAAGAAGACCTTTGAGGAAAGATGAAGATTAGCGCTGCTGGCATTTGAGGGCATGATGGAGGGATGGGTGGTGGTGTGGATGGAGGGAGCTCAGATGGGCAGGGGGACAAGCAGATGGTGGGACCATAGAGTCCATCTGGTCCCACCATGAAAACCTTGTGGATGATGGGACCACCAGAACTGAGATCAAGTGACCTCACCTTGGTGTGTCCAAATTTGTACTGGTTGTGGTCAATATCAAGGGATCCCAGGAGCTTCTCAGCGCCCTTGCGGCTGTCAATGAACTGCCCCTCAGGGATAGCAGCAGGGTTCAGGATGCGGTACCTGGTGACCAGAGAGGACAGGAAACGTCTGAATTCAGTCCCAGTGGGGTTGTCCACCCCATCCCCACATTTTCTCCTCTGTGCCTACCGCTGTCGGAAGTCCCCATAGAGGATGCGATTGGGGAAGCCCTTGCGGCAGATGCGGATACCCTCTAGCACTCCATTGCAGCGCAGCTGGTGCATTACCAGGGGGTTGTTCATCACACCTGGTGGGTCATCAAGACTGGTGAGTCAAGGCCTGCCCCAGAGCACTGCTCCCCACCACCACCATTGGGCAGAGCCCCACAGGGTCCTCTGGATCAACCCTCAGGGATTGACTCACCAGGAGACTTAGTCTCATTGGGGATGATGCAGCGGACGAAATGAGGGTGGGTAGACCGCAGGTTGGTCATCAACTTGTTGAGATTCTCCTGAAAAATGGAGGAGGAGATGACGAAGGGAATTAAGACACCCCCCCAGCCTGTCCCACCAAGGGTTATCTCTTGCCCTGTGACATGTTTTTCATGCGCACACACCCTGGGGTCCACCAATAACCCTTGAACGCTCACCCGATGCAGGGCAGAGACAGTTTGGAAGGAGGAACCTTTCTTCTTAGCTCCTTTCCCCTTCTCCACGGCTGTTGGAGAAGAAAAAAGGATGAGATAGGACAGGGACAGGGCAGAAAGAACCCCAGATGCTGAGGAAAGGGGTTCCTCTTACGTGCATCAGCCCCAGCATAGTTGGCAAAGAGGTTGGCCAAGAGCTTCAGGGCTGATTTCTGGTAGAGCCCCACCACTGTCTCATTGAGAGGGTCCTTGTTCTTCTGCAGCCACCCAATGATGTTGTAGTCCACTGTGCCGGCATAGTGGATAAGGGCAAAGTGCGCCTCTTGCTTCCCCTTGATGTTTCGTGGCTTTCCAAAGTTGGCCGACTTGCCCAGGTGATTATCAAAGAGCTTGGCCTTGAAGGTCATGTCTGACGCTTTGGGAAACATGCACTCCTCCTCCAGGATGGACATGATTCCCATGGGCTAGGAAGAAGAGACCTTGTTGGCTACAGTGAACAGCAAGTACAACCCAACTGAACATCTTTGGGGTTCCTGCCAAGCTGCAACTGAAAGGGCCCTTCCCCGGCCCCATGAGGCCCTGGGGGAGATGGTACCTTCTCAATGAGGTCAATGCAGGCCTGGAGGTCCATGCCAAAGTCAATGAACTCCCACTCAATGCCCTCCTTCTTGTATTCTTCCTGCTCCAGCACGAACATGTGGTGATTGAAAAACTGCTGCAGCTTCTCATTGGTGAAGTTGATGCAGAGCTGCTCGAAGCTGTTGAACTGGGGCAGGAGAGAGGAGATGGCCAATGGGGTCAACAGAACAACTATGTTCAGCAG
>NW_005054461.1:1498690-1503763 GCF_000277835.1 Geospiza fortis | reverse complement strand
GCGGGGTCAACACAAAACAAAGTCATCTGACCATCCAGTAGGATTAACTCTGCATCCAATGGAGTCAACACAACACAGTCAACCAGGGCTTACATCAAAGATTTCAAAGCCAGCAATGTCCAGCACACCAATGAAGTACTGCCGTGGCTGCTTGGTCTCCAGTGAATTGTTGATCCTGGTTACCATCCAGTTGAACATCTTCTCATACACAGCTTTGGCCAAGGCTCCGACAGCATAAATCACCTGGAAGAAGGATGCTCCACCAGTGAAAGGGCCTCTTGGTGTTCTCCTTGCTGGAGATGGCACCATGTTGCCCCAAAAGGAAGACATTTTGTGATGTCGTACTCACCTGCTGGACATTCTGCCCCTTGGTGACATACTCATTGCCCACCTTGACCCGAGGGTGGCACAACCCCTTAAGAAGATCAGCTGAGTTCAGCCCCATTAGGTAAGCTGACTTGTCTGCCTCTGAGGATGAAGAAGTGAAAATATGAACCTGGAAGGATCATGGAGTTCACCCCAGTTTCCGCCTCAACCTTGGTTGGACCCAACCTTCTGTGCCATCTGGTTCTGCCTGCTCTTCACGTTGTTTCTGCTTGAACTTCATGTTGCCGAAGTGCATGATGGCTCCTGTCAGTTTATAGATGGAATTCTTCTCCTCTGGAGTGAATCCCAGGACATCAAAGGCACTCTGTGAGGAAAAAATGTGTTCAAGATCTTCTACAGCCCACAGAGACACATACACACTGCCTGATGGCCTCCCGTCTCACATCTGTGGCCAGAAGCTCCTCTCCATCATCAATGGATGGAACTGTGGTCTCTCCTTGGGAGATGAAGGCATAGTCGTAGGGGTTGTTGGTCACCAGCATCATGTCTGAAAGGAGATAAAGAAGTTGGGACAGGCAGGTCCCAAAAGGGGTGGAGGATCAGGTATTTACGGGATCAGGTTGGGAGCATAGCTCACCCAGCAGCTCTGGCTTCTTATTGGAGAGGATCTGGTAGTAAATGTGGTAGTTTCTTTCAGCCTTCAGCTGGAAGATCACACGGGACTTCTCCAGGAGGTCTGGGATGGGAATGAAGAGAAGATGAGTGGAATTTGGGATGAGGAGATAGAGGGTCAGATGGATGAATGGAGGGAGGCTTGAGGATGTGGAAGGATAGATAGATGGTGGCATGAGGAGAAGGATGGACAGGTGGATGGAGAGATAGAGGAAGACATGGTGGACAACAAGATGTCCTCTCATGGAGCCCTCAACCTACTCACAGGTCTCAATGTCAGCTGATGCCAACTTCCCAGTGGCCCCAAAATGGATCCGGATAAACTTCCCCTGGAAGAATAGTGGAAGGAGGTAGAGGTGGCCACCTTTTCCCAGAACACCCCAACCCACAGACCCTTCCCCACAGACTCCCCCCCAGACTCTTCCTTACAGACACCACCCCCATCACTCACAAATCGGGATGAGTTGTCATTCCGGACAGTTTTGGCATTGCCAAAGGCTTCCAAGGCAGGGTTGGCCTGGATGATCTGGTCCTCCAGGGTGCCCTGGATGGAGTGAGACAGTGTCAGGGGGGTTCTCACAGTAAGGTGCAGGGCATGAAAGGTGCGAGGTTGAAATGGATGGATGGGAGAACACAGTGGTCCGTGAAGGTTTGAGTGGGTGGCTGGGTTGATGGACAGGGATGTGTGTTGATGCCATGGGTGGATGGAGAGATGGTTAGTTGGTTGGATGGGGATGGGACAGATGAATGGAAGGTTGGATAGATGGTTGGTTGGTTGGTTGGTTAGTTGGATTTTTGGGTGTTGGGTTTGGTAATTGTTTGGGTGGTCGATCGTGTCATTGGTTGACAGACAGGCGGCAGAATGTTGCCACACCCCAGGGTGTCATGCCCCACCTACTGCCCTTACCTTGCCCGGGGCCCCTGCCTCCTTCTTGCCGCGGTCACCGATGGCAGCAATGACAGCAAAGTACTGGATGACTCTCTTGGTGTTCACAGTCTTCCCCGCCCCGGATTCTCCGCTGAAGGTAGCCAAGGAGAGCAATGGTTCGATACTGGTGCTATGGTGCTGGGGGTGGGAACTCACTGGGGAGGGATGGATAATGGACCTCCACAGACAAGTCCATGTAGTGATAAAGGGTTGGCCAGTGGGCATGACTTCAAGAGGGAAGGGGAGGGGCTACGTGCCAGGTGGGGGGGTCTTAGCTGTGAGCAGGATTAAGACAGTGTTTACAGATGAGATTACTCACGTGATGAGGATAGATTGGTTCTCCCGATCTGGTGGGATGAGGAGAAGAAACATGAGGTTCTGAAGCCCACCTTGGCTCTGCCCCACATCTCCTGCTCCCCGAAAAGGTTCAGGGAATATGGTTATGGGGTCCCTGCAGAAGGTCCCTACCTGTCAGCATGTTCTGGTAGGCATTGTCAGAGATGGAGAAGATGTGGGGTGGAGCTTCACTCCGCTTCTTTCCCCGGTAGGCAGCCACCACTTCGGCATTGTAGACAGGCAACCACTTGTAGGGGTTGACAGTCACACAGAAGAGCCCCGAGTAGGTCTGGAGAAAGGAGCAGATGGGTCAGAGCCAGGAGATGCCACCCCACCAGGTGGTCCAAGGGGTCTGCAGAAGTGATCTCTTGTGGCTAGGCAATATCTTGGGTTTAAATCACCCCTGTGGTCTGGAGATGGGACATCTTGGGTGTGGGGGACCAAAGAGGTCTGGAGAGAGGATGTCCCAGTTCTGGGTGGCCCATGTGATCTGGAGAAGGGACATTGTGGTCTTTAGTGGCCCAAAGGGTTGGGGATATCTTGGATCTGGGTGGCTCAAGGGGTGTAAAGAAGGATCATCCCAATTATAGGTAGACCATGAGATCTGGAGAAGGACCATCTTGCACCTCTGTGGCCCATGAGGTCTACAGAAGGGGTGTCTGAGTTCTGGATGGGGTCTGAAGACCCTCATGGGCTCACAACTCACATAGATCATCCAAGATGCGTAGCGGTCCTTGAGGTTGTAGAGGACAGCAGGCTCGTGGAGGAAAGTCAGCATGGCCATGTCCTCAATCTTGTCGAACTTGGGGGGGTTCTGCTGCATGATCTGGTCCTCCTTGACCGTCACTGTCTGCTCAAGGTAAGGAGGACCCCATGGAGCAGGAACACAGGGCAAGGAGTTGCCCCAGTTTTTCCCTCCCAAAGGGCTGGGAGCTGGGCATCTGAGTGTTCACTTGAGAGCCAGAGGAGGTCTAGGTGTCCCTCAAGTGATAGAGAAGATGTTTTGGGGTCTGGGCGTCTCTGGGGTAATAGAGGAGGTTGGATGGGGTCTAGCTGTGCAGTGGGTTCTGGGAAAGGTGGAGCAGGATCTAGGTATTTCCTGGGTTCTAGAGAAGATGCTGTGGAATCTGAGCGTCCAGTGGGTGCTGGAAAAGGCGTGTTGGGGTCTGGATGTTTCTTGGGTTCTAGAGAAGGTGGGTTGGGTTCTTTGTGTCCCATGTGGAATATTCTGGTGTCCCAGGTGTGGCTGGGGTCCCCCCACCTTGCCATATTCGGTCTCAGCAGTGATCTTGGAGCCCTCGCGGCTGACAATGGTGGCCTTGACATATTCCTCTTTTTCATCAGGGACGAAGATGTCCTTCTTTAGGTCGAAGGGGCGGGTCTGGGCAGCCAGCCGTTCCTTCTCCGACTTGCGGAGGTAGGGGGCGGCCTCCCCAAATTCAGCCATCTCCACATCAGGCATGGTGGTGCTGGACAGGGCTGGGTGAGGTAGGAAGGATCAGACCCTCCAAGTGCTGCCACTTCCTCCCAGTTGACCCAATTGCAGCTCTTTCCTTGGTGAACCCACCATTCCCTGTTCTTCTCCACATCTACCACTTCCTCCTGGTCAACCCAACTCCTTCATTCCTCCCCAGTGCTCCCAGTTCCTCTCCAATGCTCCCACTCCTCCCAGCTGGCCCATCCCAAGTCCATCCTCAGTGCTTCCATTATCTAGAGTTCCCTCTCTATGCTTCTAGTTCCTGTCCAGTGCTCCCAGTCAGCCCCATCCAAAGTCCATCCTTGGTCATCTCATCTTCTCCCATTCTTCTCCAGTGCTCCCTGTTCCTTTACAGTGCTCCTAGTTCCTGCCAGTCCTCATCTCCATCCCAAGTTCCTTCTTGGAAGTACCAGTGCCCTCCCCAGTGCTCCCTGTTCCTTGCAGTGCCTCACAGTGCCTGTCCTTTATCCCACCCCAGCACCTTCCAGTACCCCCCATACTCCTGCATGCCTCCCAGTCCTTTCCAGTTCCCTACAAACCCTCCCAGTATCATCCCAGAGCCTCCCAGTCCCCCCCAGTCTCCCCAGACACCCCTCAGTTCCTTCCACTACTCAGCCCCACCTCTCTCTGTGGTCTCCGAGTCAGGGGATGACAGTGCAGACTCAGGGCGGTTCTGGTCCTGCTCCGGGACACAACAAATCCCCCCCACAGTATGTCCCAGTACGTCCCAGTATATCCCAATATGTCCAATTACATCCCAGCATCCCTGCCCAGCCCTGCCAGTACTTCTTTAGTATACCACCACACAGACACACAGACACACAGAAACACACACACAGTACTGCTCAGTAAGTTCCAGTATTCCCCTAGGATTTATCCAGTACCCTCCCTCCTCCCCCAGTATCACTCCAGTCCCTCCCAGTTACCACATATACTCTCCCAGGATCATCCCAGTCCCACCCTGTTTCCCCACAGATGCTCCCAGTATCATCCCAGTCTCCTGCAAAGACCCTCCCAGTTCCTTCCTAGATCCTCCCAGTCCCTCCCAGTCCCTCCCAGTCCCTCCCAGTTCCCCTATAGACCCTCCCAGTATAATCCCAGTCCCTCCCAGTTCCCCCATAGACCCTCCCAGTTCTCCTATAGACCCTCCCAGTCCCTCCCAGTTTGCCCACAGACCCTCCCAGTTCCCTCCCAGTTCCTCCCTGTTCTTTCCCAGTCCCTTCCAGTTGCCCCTAGTTCCCCCATAACCCCCTCCCAGACCCTCACGGTGCTCCAAGTGCCCCCTGCCCCACCTGCCCCTGGGTCTGCAGGCGCTGGCTGCGGGACCCCCCTC
>NW_005054461.1:1462897-1498613 GCF_000277835.1 Geospiza fortis | reverse complement strand
GGGTGACCTCAGGGCCACCTTACTGCCCTATAGGGACACGGTGACCCCTGTGGATCTACAGTACACTCCCCAAATCCATAGGGCCCTCCCTCTGCTCTGTAGTCCTACAGGATCTTCACTGCCCCACAGGGTCCAGTGACCCCTATGGACCCATAAAGCTGCACCAGTCCCGTGGGACCCCCATATCTCACACCCACAAGGACCCTACAGCTCCCCCCTACCTCACAGGACCTATTTCCAGCTCCACAGGACTCCCCCAGCCCCATGAGACATCACTCCAGCCCTATAGGACACACATAGAACCCTTTTCAGCCCCACACGGTTCCCATTACTTCCTTTCTATAGTATCCCTGTAAGTGCACACAGCCCCACAGAACCCACTCCCAGACACCCCTCCCCAGTCCCATGGTCCTATAGGACCCATTTCCAGCCCCGTAGGACCTCTAAATGTTTCCCTGTAGGACCCTCATAGTTTCCCCCCACCTTAGCACAGGCCACTCCTAGCCCTATGGACCTTCCATACAACCCACTCCTAGCGTCACAGAATCCTCATGGGCTCCCTCAGACCCATAGGACCCCCCAGACCCACAGGATACCCCACTCTCAGCCCCCATAGGGGCCCCCTCTAACTCCCCTTGCCCTCCACTCCCCCAGTTTATTACGGGATAGATGAGGCAAGCCAAAAGACTCGCCTGGATGCCTGGGTCCCCCTGGGGTGGGGGAGGGAACAGACAGACAAAGGACAGGTGTGACCCCCCTTCCCCCTCCAAGGGAACTCAGGCATCTGTGCCCCTCCTCCCATCCCTTTGTTCCCTCTCCCTCCCCCCACAATGGGATATTTTTGGGACATCCCCCCCCCACAACCCCTGATATCTGATCAGCTTGTGACGCCAGTGGGGCTGTGGGGCACCTTCACCTCATAACCATATATGGGGCTGGCCCCACAGGTTCCCCTTCCTCCCCTCGACCCCCAAAGCTCACCTAAGAATAGACAGGGGCACCCAGGCATCCAGGCCCCATCAATCCCATTAGATGCTCTACAGAGGACCAGGTGTCTGAATTTCACCTAATTTTTCTGATTCCCCACAAAGTTTCCTGATTTTCCCCCAGATTTCCTTGGTTTTCCCCTGATTTTCCTAAATGTCCCCTAGTTTGCTACAAATTTCCTTCATTTCTCCCTGTTTTCCCTATATTTCCATCAATTTGCCCTGAATTTCCTTGGTGTCCCCTAATTTCCCCAAATTTACCAGGTTTTTCCCCAAATGTCCTTATTTTATACTGCAGTTTCCCCCAAATTTCTTTGTTTCTCCCTTGATTTCCCCAAATTATGGCCAAATTTTGTTTTCCCCAATTTCCCCCTAATTCCCTCACTTCGCTAATTTTCCCTCAATTTCCCCTTATTTCCCCGAATTTACCCTCATTTTCTTATTCTGACCTTTTAGACCTAAATTTCCTCTTATTCTCACTGTAGTTTCCCTAATCTCCCTCAATTTGCTCCACTACCCCCAAGTTTTTCTTTATTTCCCCTACACTTTCCTAAATTCCCATACATTTTCCCTGATTCCCCTAAGGTATTTCATTTTTTCCAAATTTCCTCGATTCCCTCTATTTTTCCCAAAATTTTCACCAGACTATATCCCTAATTTTCCCTAACTGAAATTTATCTCCCAAATTTACCAAATTTTTCATATATTTCTTCTAATTTTTTATTACTTTCTCCAGATTTCTCCTAATTCTATCCTACTTTGCCACAATCTCCCCCAATCTTCCCCCATTTCTCTGAATTTGACAGTTTTCACAGTTTCCACAGTTTTCTCAATTTCACCCTGATTTTCCCCTGATTTTCCCCAACATTTTCATAACTTATCTTGTTTTCTCCATATTTTACCTAATTTACTCCAACATTTTATTGGATGTGGGAGGAAACATAGCGACAGGGATGAGGAAAAGGCTCAGGTGCTTAATGCCTCCTCAGCTTCAGTCTTTAATAGTAAGAGCAAGTTCTCAGCATACCCAGGACCCTGAACTGGAAGACTGGGAACAAGAGCAAGGCTCCCAAAAACCAAGGACTGTACCACTCAGGCATTTCCCTCTCAGACATTCCCTCCCTGAAATGCACTCCTGGTCCTGCGGAAGCTCCTCATCCTCCCAGGACAGGTGGGGGTCTGCTACAGCCTCTCTTTTCGCTGAACAAGATTTGACTTGAACTTGGTTCTGACTGACAGAGCCAGAGCTTTCCTTGACTTTACTTTTGGCAATTTGGCCTTTTGTGTCTGTCCAGACAAAACCTCTCTGGGCTTCCAACCCTCTCCCGCCCCCAGCCGCTCTGTAATGACAGGGCTTCCTTTCCTGGTGCTTCCTCAGTGCCAAGAGTGGTCTCATCTATTCCATTCGACTATTTGTGTTCCCTGACCACCACAAAGAGCTGTTTCTGTGCTGCCCCATCTGCCATCCTGCCTTCCATATGTGCCAAGTGCTGCCAGCTGCCAGCAGAGCCACCTCCCACCCACCCCAGCTGTGCTCCCCTGCCCATTTGTATCCCCAGCACAATGGCCTTGCAGTCAGTCTGGGGAAAACAAATGGGATCTACGGCCAGATAAAACTGACCCAATACCTGCCCCTCTTCTTCGCCAGGATCCCTGTGGAACCTGACTCAAGACAGGCAGGAGCTGTGGCTCAGGTTCCACAGTGGCCCATCATCTGCAGCCTGAGGTGAGAAAAAAACCCAGAGGGCTCCTGAAATGAGAAGGGGAAATGGAGTGTCCTTTTCCTCTGTGGTGTGTGACAGAGCAGTGCCACAGAGATCAGACCGCAGCAGCACGTGTAAACACAGACTGCTGAGAATGTCCTTTCTTTACAGTACTCCCTTGAGGAGGACTCAAGACATGGATGGAGAGGAAGATACGACTAAGGCATCTCTAATTCCCACCATGGCACTCTCTTCCTCTATCAGGAAGTGTGAGACAACATGACAAGGAAGTGTGGCCATAAACAGGGCCTGCTTCATCAGCACCGATCTTTTGGCTGGCTATGACAGGAAACTAGAGGAGAATACATGCTGGAGGGAGGAAAGAAACTTCTGCAGCATGCCGTTCCTCACAACTCCAGTAAAGCCTGGGACCCCAGCCTGGTCCAAGCTTGGCAACGGCCTTTCTGCTGCCATCATGGATGGAGTCCTGCAATTCACTCTCAAAAGAAGGGACAGTGGATTTTATTGATACACAAGTGAGTTAACGAAGTTCAGTAGCAAGCATGACAGTGACTTAACAAGTCTCAATGTCAGAGCTTCACTCGACATCTCTTTTAATTTTTTTTCTGCAGGGCAAGAAAAAGGGAGGAATAGAGGCATGGGAAGGCAGTTCCTATAGAAAACAGCCGTGGAAACCACAGGTGGTTAGCTTTTTTCTTTTAAAAGCAGTCTCCAGTCGGGCTGCTGTGAGCTCAGAGGCAGCCGACAGGTGCACAGCATTCTGATCCAGTGCACGTCTGCCCAGTCTGAACTCACAGCTCCTGCTGTGCCTGGAGCTGGGGCAGACACAGGGAATGCTGCACAGCTCAAAGAGCAAGGGAAAGCTGCTGCTGTTGCCGAGTGTTTCCTATGAATGACAGTGCTCTCCTCTTTCTTGTTTGTTTCCTTCCCTGAACTCTGGTCCTACCAAATGCCCTGCCTGACTCTCTCTCCTTACACCAGCCCTGAACTGCTCAGTCCTTTGGGGCGCTCTCCAAAAAATCCTCTCTGTCCATCAGGGCTCAAAGCAGTTCTGCCCACAGCCAAATTTCTGAAATGGCCCCATGCAGAAGGTTGGGGCAGCAGGGCTCTAATGCTGATCAAAACCAAAAGACTCAAGTGTTCATACCAATACAGTGCTCTGCTGAAACCTTCACGGGCCCAGCTCTGCCTCAGCGCTACTCTCTGTCAGCTGTGTGCAATGCCACAGACTGTGGGGACACTGCTGTTGGGTCCAGCTGACCTTTGCCTGAATGGCCTTGGTGGGTGACCAGAGGGTGCCCACTCAGAGCCCTGACCACAGGCCGTGAGTGAGATGCACTGTGTGCTCTGGCATTGCACAGGAGAACCAGCCTTGGCCCAAAGAAACCCCAAGAAATCTCCCGCTGTTGAAGGGGACAAACACAGAAGGAGATGCAGGCCTGGCACACTGCTGCTTCCTCTGGAGGCATTCTCCACCAAGCTGTCCCACATGGTAAACACCTGTCAGACACATGCCAAAGCTCTCCTTACACTTGGAACTCAGTCCAAGATGGGATCAAGCCTCAGAGTGCCTGCTCCTCTTTCTGTGGTCACATTGGCACTACAGTGGCTGCAACAGATGGACATCCCCTACCCTAAAACATGCTCTTGGTCCTCCAGAAGCTCCTGGAGGACCAGGAACCTCCTGGGTCAGGTGATGTTGGCTACTGCCTCTCCCTCAGCTTCAGAGAACTGGCTTAGCCCCCCTGCAGAAGTTAAGCCCCCACTTCCTCTGAGGCAGGGGACACTGGCACATCCCTGTTGGCAGCTTTTTGCTCTTAGCTGGGCTCCTCTGGTCACAGCAGGGGAAGTTGACCAAGGCAGAAGAGGGCCCTGGGGATATCCTAAAGCACCACCCTCAGGTGTGAGCTGCAGAGAGACTTGCTGAAAAAGAACAGGCAGACACACAACACCAGGGTCACGTCTTCAGAGCCTGTACAATGATTTCCTGCAGGGCAGCAAGGAGGAAAAGCACCCTGAAGCCTTCAGTGCCCATGCAGTTCAGCAGCAGACTCAAGAGCAGCAGTAGGGACTGCAAGTCTTGAACCTGGCATCCCCGGCTTGGATCAGCTTGGGCCTGCGTAAGCCTGAGTCAGTTGTAGAGTTGTCACCAAGTGCACCAAAGGTCACCTGGAAAGGCAGTGTTTGGCACCATTTTGTTAGGGATGAAGGGCTTGGGCTCCAGAAGAGGATAAGGAGCTGCTACAAAAGCTGTGGCCAGACCTCTCATCTGTGAGGGTGGAGAGGAGCTCTTTGGAAGTGGAAGGGACATAATGAACACCCATTGCTCCTGTCACCATCCCATTGGTACCTGTGCTGTTGCTATTCCCCTCTCCATCTCAAGAAGAGGGTCTGCCCAGTGCCCAGCAGTTCAACAGCCAGCAGGGCTTGTGTTTCTCCTCTCCAGCAGCATTTCTTTACTCAGTTGAAGTTTGTCAATGACACCAAACTGAGTGGGTAAGTGGACCCTTTGGAAAGGAGAGACGCCCTGCAGGAACACCTACATAGGCTGGAGGAATGGGCTAGCAAGAACTTTATGAAGTACAACAAGGACAAATGTAAGGTCTTGCACCTGGGCAAACATGAGCCAGGAGGGCAGCACAGGCTGGGATCCACCTGGGTGGAGAACAGCTACATGGGAAGGAACCTGGGGGTGCCTGGTAGGCAAGCAGTTCAATATGGGTGAACAGTGCAGAGAAAGTTAACAGGATGCTGAGTTACATCAAAAATTATGTCACCAGCAGAGGCAGAGGAGTCATTATGCCATTCAATACAGCACTCATCGGGCCACATCTGAAATACTGTTCAGTTTTGGTCTCCAGTATGCAAAACAGATGTGGATGGGCTGGAGAGAGTCCAGAGAAGATGACCCAGTGACTGGAAAGCCTGATACATGGAGAGGCTACATTTGTTCAGAGGGAAGTAGGTTTGTTCAGCCTTGAAGAAAAGAGGCTTACGGTACACTTTATTACCATGTTCTAGTATTTGAAGGGTGGTCACAAAGATGGAGACTCCATATTTACAAGAATCCCATGGAAAGGATGAGGGGTAATGGGTAAAAGTTATTCCCGGGGGAATTCTGTTTCACCATAGGAAGAACATTTTTCCCAGTGCCAACAATCAGCCATTGGAATGATCTCCCCCGGGAAGCAGTAGATTCCCCAACACTGGATACATTTAAGATCCAGCTGGGCAAAGTGCCTTGGCCATCTTGTCTAGACAATGCTTTGACAAGAAAGGTTTGATCCTCCAGCCTGTCATTCTCTGGTTCTATGATTCTATTACTTGTACCAGAAGCAGACAGGGAGGAATTTGCTTCCACCTGGCATGGATTCCACTACATACATTTGCTCCTTTTGTTCACATTTTAATCAGTTGGACCTCTGCTGTTTTGTCGGAAGAACTGGAAACATTCCCATTGCCACAGGAGGTCACTGTTGGGCAGTGTATGTGTGCATGGGGCACTGATAAGCACTGTCCTTCCACTTTTGAAAAGAAGCTGTTACCAGCTTACAAAGGACTGGCAGGGACTGAACCCTTGACCCAGGGAAGGAACATAAAATTGCATTGCCAACACCTATTCTTACACCTATGCTGGCTGTTAAAACACTACCTTTAGGTGCAGCATGTAAGACCCCTGTACAATGTTTTGCCACCAGATTTTGCTACACAGTCAATGACACAAGTACAGTCAGGTAGCTTTTAAAATAAATTAATACAGAAATGTTGTCTTGGGCCTGGAGTTAAGTGGACTTTGCAGTAACTATGTTGACCTCAGAGTAGTGGTGTAGGAGAAAGATTAAGCCAGCTGTTTAAAAAAATGGTGTCACTAATTAGGAAATAAATTTATCAGAGGCCATGCAATTTTTTTAAATCCTGACAGACAGCAACTGATAGTCACTGTATAAAAGTTTTGAACAATCTTCTGTGCTGAACCAACAGAAGCAGGATGCTTTGAACACCTCAGTGTGTCATCCAGGACATCAGGCAAGAATTCACCACTGTTGCTTTGAAAATGCTGGGTTACTTTGCAGTGTGTTTGAGGGAAAGGAACATAGGAAATGGAAGTGAAATTTACCATTATAGAGTAAATACAGTCCAAGTCATAGGTCTTTCCCATTACCAAGGAGCCACTGATATCCTGGACATATGAGTGAAATGTGTTTGTTTGCTGTGGAAAGTGTCCATCCAGCAAATACCATACCTATTCCTTGGAACTGCATTAACACTCCCTGTGGTGGGGTGTTATCACCGGAGGGAATGTTGACAACATCTAAAAAGTCAGTATCCTTCATATATCAAACAAGCCTGACCCTTCCATTGGGAATTCTCTGATACTGTTAGAGAAATGTTGATGCACTAATCAAGCACACATGGATGATGGTATAATCAAGCACACCTTTTCCACGACAAGGCTAAGAGGCCCAGTATATTCAAAACCCACTAGTGAGGTAGCAAGAATCAGATATCTGTCTGACTGCTCATACCTTACACTTGTTGAAAGATCTCTCCCAGAATCTGGCAACCTGGGCTTGGGTGGAGAAGTTAATACATTTTAAAGGACCCCCCAAAACAATCACAACACTATTGAAGCACCTGCTCTTCTGTGTAAGTTTTTCCTCTGGTGCAGTTGTACATGTGTGAAATAACAGATAACACAACAAGGGATGGTGATGCCTGCTGGGAAACAGAGCCATTGGAATTCATTTTAAGTCTGTGAGCCAACTAGCCATCAAGGTTGCATCCCAGTACAAATTTTGAAATTTCCCTGGTTCCCATTCCCACTACTTCAGCAGTAATAGTTAGTCAAGGATTTCCCAAAAGATTTGCAATTTTTACCTCTGAAGTTTTTGGATGTTCCATTTGGGTTTGATGGGACAACATTAGCTCGGGTATAATCCCATTGCTCATAATGGATAGTACTTATATGTGAACAATGCTGCTGTCCCACCAGAACATCTGCAAAGTTAGGAATTTTTCTGGAGGATTCGGAACAGTTAGATTGGGCACAGGAGCATTGGACTCTATCAGTTCAGAAATCCTTAATAATTAAGTATCCAGTCTAGGACTATTAAGCAGACAAGCTATAGTTGAACAGACCCTGGATATAATAAATGGCAAGGATGCAACTACGGACATCTTGATAATTAGCCTAAACCCTTGGAGAAAACGCCAGAAGATTTTCAAGGAAGTGTACGCTGATGTTCACAAAACTGTTTCAAATTCCAGCAGTGCCATTGCTTGTGTTGTGATGCAAACCTTTATTATAAATGAATATGGACTGCAAGCCCATTGGATCCATAACGGGAATCTTGTGATGTTAGGGACCTGGTTATTTGGATTGATGCTGGTATCATAACTTCCATTTATCGAAGCTTAGGAGTAGCATGCAAAAGCAGTCTGTTGGGTAGATCTGTTTAGCACCACACCATAAGTAGGGAAGGTGAAAATGAACCCATTTACACACCCTATTCCCTATTATTAGATAGAATGTGGCTATGAGTTCAAGGGGCCAAGTACATGGATAACAAAGGTAACTCAATCAATACTCATGGATGTAAAATGGGGAAAGCACTAACAGTACTGCCCTGAACATTTAGAGCTACAAGACCCTTGTGCAAATAATATGGCCTCAAGTAACTGCTATTGAGGCTAAGTGTGTGATCACTGCATGCTTGTACTCAAGTAAAAATTGGGTTGTATATGCATTTGGTTTGCTTTGTGATGTTTTCTGTAATGGCAGGATGACTTTATAGAAACTAAAAATCTAATTCATGTTTTTGCTGCTGGAATACTATCTTACAACTTGTACAGGACCCTTAGGAATGTTGTGGGACATGGTACATTCTCGAACTGAAGAACTGAAAATTTTAATCAATAAGTATAAGAAAACAATTGCTTATCAAAAACAAATGGCTGCTTCTATACTGACCAGACTGTCAAGACTGTACCAGGAATTGAAAAAACTGCTAAATATCATTGGTATGAGATTTTTATGGATTGTGCACCATCTGCAACTGGCATATTGCATCCTAGGTTGAAACTCAGGATCATTGTATTTTTTTTCTGTATTTTGGTTTTTTATGCATCCAGAGTTAGTGCTAACATCATGCTGAAAGCATGTTACCTAATAATAAACTGTGATGCTAGACTTTCCAATGGGAATGGACTTTCCAAGGCTCAAAGCTTTGCCCTACCCTCACTCACAGTGGGGCAGGAAGAGTAGCAGTACCCCACCCACTGCAGTGTGGGACTTACCAGACTTTTTGCCTATATTTAAGTGGGGAAGTGTGGGTGATTACTTGACTCCTGCCCAGGTTTTGGCCCAACACACAGCTCATGCTAAAGCCTGGTGTATGGCAGTAGCAGTACTACTAAGCTAAAGTGAGAGCAACACTGTCACTGGCTGAGAGACTGAGTTTGTGAGCTATTGCCTTTGTCAGCTAATGAATTTGTGAATTAGTGAAAATATGAATTAGGGAGTTTTCAACTAGACGAGTCTGCTGAGAGAGGATTGGGGCCTTGTTTGATTTTTACCTAATGAGGTAATGAAGTACAGATTGGCACACAAGAGAGCATTGTCCTTTAAATTTGAGAGATCCAAATGAACTCTGGCATGCATGTAATTCAGAATCTGCTACATTACTTTGCTGGCAGTCCACTGCCTGTTTGTTCTTTAGCAGGGGATAGGTTTTCATTCAGTTGAAAGCATTCAAGTGCTTTCTGTCCCCTAAGTATTGCTTAGCTATAATAGGACAGAAATATTTGTAGGGAGCTGATACCTGTAACAGTACTGTGAAAATTGTCATTGTATGCTGACAACAAAAGAAAACTTCTTTCTAGTTTTGTCAAGCTCTGATGGCAAGCTATGGTTTGTTTTCTTCTTTCTATACTCCCATAAAATCAAAGATAGCAATTTATTGGTGCAGGGAGAAAAGAGAAGAGATGAGAGGAATGGAAGAGCTTTGCATTTCTTAGCTTCATTTCCTATTTTTGTGCTGGGTGGCTCGCTGAGATATCAGCTTTCGCTGAACAAAAAAATTCCTTCCTCTGAGAGACTGGAGTCATGCCATCATGCTGCTTCTTGCTTGACAAGTGTATATTAACTTAAATGGTTTGTTTCATCTGCTCCTTATGGTGCTTTTGTATTAACACCAAGTGATGAGTAAGAAAGGTCTCTTTTCTTTTTGATTCCAACTTTAGAAGTCACGATCACAGACACATTGTAGGGTAATAAGGTACATATTTTTTACATGTTTTTTTCCTACCAAAAGAGAGTTAGTCATGTGCTAAACAACATACTTTATTTCAATAGAAACACTACAGAAAAGCATAGTTAAACTTCATTTTCCATACATGTATCTATCTCTTCTTTTCCTGCAACAGCCTAAGCCATTCATAATTAATGTTTTTCATTTTTTTTTTAAATGTAACTTTTTTACAGTTAGGTGAATGAAAGCATGCCAGATTTCTGTACAGCTTACTTTTCCCAAGAGAAATTTCATTGGGGTTTATGCCAGGAAGTGATTGCCCCTGAGCCAGGAGCAATTGCAATTTGCAAAAAAATTTACATTGCAAAAATTGTGCTCAGACACTTTTTCCAGATCATCCTGGACAAGTTGGAAATGCTGACAGGACAGGAGGGCTGCTGCTGGTCTTTATTCAAAGAAAAGTTTTTAAAAGATTATAAATAAAGAAAATATACAGAAATAAAGAAAATAAAGATTATACATAAAGAAAAAAATTTAAAATATTATAAATACATTGCCTTTACAGAGTCAAGGCCCACCCCAGCTCCTGGAAATAGAAATTAAAGGTGGGACAGGGCAGCAGCCTGGTCAGGACAAGAAGAAGGACGACAAGCTGTGCCAAGAAATGGAAAACACAAGAAAAAAGGTGATCTGTTCTATTCATCACCTCAGGTAGTATTTTTCCTATGTTGCAAGTTGAAACTGTAGTCAAGGAGTAGGAAAAGTGGAAAAGAAGGGGTGATTCCTTCACTGATGGAAACCATTGTCCATGGGAGCAGACCATAACCAGGGTATTGGTGTTTGCTGAGTAAAGGCCATGGCCATAGCAGCCTGGGGAAGGCAAGGGGAGGTGCTGCCTGGGCAGCTGAGTGAAGGCTTGCCCAGCTCTGGGGAAAGGGACAGACCTGTGGATATGAGCCATAGCAATACCACTCACTCAGGCACTGCTGGTAGACACAGGCTCTTTCAGAGAGCTGGGCTGATTTGTGACCCAAATCTGATGTAAAATGCCAGAGATGTAGCTCTTTCTCCTACCATTCAGCCATCAGGCTGTTTCCCATCTACAACTACATCAGGCTAGCCACATGTTTGTTTTCTCCAAAGACACATCTGGGCAGCAGGAAGCTCGTGTTGAACAGTGTTGGTGATCAGGGATTAGGTAATGCTCAGCTGTGAGGGACCAGAGTGGGAGGATTGAACAGCTGGGTGCCCCCTGAAGTGACCCCTTTTTTCACAAAAACTTTGTTCAATAGTGTGGATGTTGAAGTAAAGCTGACTCAGAGCAGGGGCAGCTTTTCCTGGGTAAGCTCCCTGACAGCAGGTGCTTGTAAGAAGGCTTTCACCCACAGCTTTTTATTTGTAAAGAAATTGCAGATGGCACCTGGAACAAGATGATGCTTGTCAGTATTCAGATTGTACCTCAACTACACTTTTTGTGATGCAAGATTAGTCATTTTCTGCTTAATTTTTTTCCTTTTAAATGAAGATTCTAAACCCCTCCTTTGTTTCAGCTGCTGCAGATTTTAACTGAACAACAGGAAATCATCTGGGAGAGGTCTACTGTTCTTTTGGTTAAAAGATTCAGGCAGAAAAATGTAAGTCATAGAAAAATTATCAGATATAAGGATATGTTTATTTTTGGTTTGCACAAGAGCAAGTACTAAACTTTCTGTGCAGCTTTAAAATCTGTGCCTTCTGCTCAATACACAAAGTTTCTGTGCATTAACATTTTCCTATTTCTTCTGTCCATGCAAGTTAGTCCAATAAAAAATAAACTACCTTCTCCTAGTTGTCAAGAAGTTTTCATTTTTTTGACTAGTATCCAACTACCAACTTCCCCAGGAACTGGTTTTGGGTTACATCTATAAAACATGTACACCCTTTACTTACCACCCCTAAAGGCCTGGGGAAAATGGACATAAATCCAAAATTTTTCGAGATTATCTCAAAGGAAACTAGAAATTTGAAAGGCTTATAAAGCTTGCTTGAAGCTGCTGTTGGCCACCTTTGTTTTGAGTGAAACTGAGCCTGCCTGCACTGAAGGAGTGATCTGGACATGGGATTCTCTCCAGGAAACACATTTATAAAAAAATGTAACGATAAGTGCTGTCAGAGTTCTGAAATATTTGTAATGAATCATTCATTGCTACATATCGGCCTCCTCTTCTCCCACTGAGTCATAATTTTCAGTAGGAGTAAGCATGGGCAAAATGAAATTTCATTATCCCCTTTCGCCTTCTCTGACGACTGGTCTACTGAACGTCTGAGTTAATTAAAATGCTGTTAGCAGGAACTGAATTTGGTGATATAAAAAGGGCAACTATCATCAGCTTCAGTGGTGATTATAATAAGGAGAACGTACAGGAAAGGCTCTCAGTGCCAGATACAATATATGGATAAATCTCAGGGTGTTGAGGTTCAAAATTACAGATGAGAAAACATCTGTTCAGTTGCTAGATAAACTTGAAAACACTTGAAATTCAACAGTCTCATGTCCCAGAGAAGTTTCAAGGTTCTATATATCCTACAACTGAAGTTCTGCATCTGCTAAAATATCTCTTGGCTGAAACTGGAAAGAACAGCAGTGAAATCCCAAGCTATGCCCAGTTTTTCCTTGGACAGTGGTGTCGGTGACCATCCTTCTCTCATGAACCAGTGCTTCATCCAGTCTTAGAGCTGCAGGGAGAAGGTGAATTCCATAGGTGCCTTTGTATTACCAGATGATTATGCCTAACTTTTGGAGCCAAGAGGACAAGAAGTAAGAACAGCCTGGACTCTGTGTATCTCTAAGATAATTGTATTTCTGCTCCAGCAGAGATCTGAATCCAGAAGTCCCACTACTAGGCAAACAACTTAGGGCAGGAAGTTTCAGGCCTTCAGCCTTGCTTATTTCAGAACCACTTAATCAATTCTCTGTCTGTAGCAAACTTGCAGCAAACCCCTCTGGAATAAAAAGAAAAAATGCAATGCTCTTCTGCAACCACTCAGGTGCCCCATGCTGTTCATGGAGAAAGACAGGCTGCTCATTCTGTTACTGACATTAGTTTCTTGGTAAACATGCTGGATTTGAGGCTGTTATGTGAAGTGTCTGATCATCCTCATGCAATGCACAGGAATCACAAGTATGTAGCTATGATGTCTTATATTTCTGGGGTGGGTATTTAAATCCCAGCCTCTAGAGCCCTTTTGTAAACTTCAAAGTATGGAATGCATCATTTAGTAGCATTAAAGATCTGAGTATACATCATCCCTGTATTATCTTCAAAATGTCTGTGTACTCTCAGGCAAACAAGAAATTTTACCAAAAAAAAAAAAAACTCTAGGGAAAAAACCCACACTGCAAAAACGTACAACTGCTTCTAAAATGGCATCCTCTAAGAGCTGGTATAAAAACTGAAAAATAAAAAGATGCCAGCAAATTCTCTGTGCTGACTCACAATAGGGAAGGTTTTTAGAAATCCTTCAGATCCTGTTTTACTTTCATCATGTTCAAGTACAATCTTTTCAATAACACAGTTTAACTAACTCCAAAAGCCAAAAGTCTGTACTTTACCTGCTCCATGCAGTCCTGGAGCCTTGATTAAGAATAGTCTCTGATATATCAGCATGGTTTAGATTCATGGACAGGAGCTAAAGCTGTGCAGAGATGTTGAGTAAACATGTACTTTCTGTTGCTCTTATTTAGATAGTGCTGTTCCTGCCTTGGCTTGAAGGAATGACCATGATATATATGACAAAGTCTGAAAGATTTGGCCTCAAATTTATGAAGCTGGCATTCATGTCTAGCACTGTACAAGCGTTTTACAACAAGCTAGAGTTGTACCAAAGGACCTCCTTCTGTGCATAGCACTGCTAGGGGCACCTCAGCTGTGTCTGGCAAACACAGATACACACTTGGAACAGGTTGCTCAAAGGTGATGTGGGGTTTCCATTAAAAAACAAAAATCTCACAATATAGCTGGAGAAGATCCTGGACAACCTGGTCTAATCTGACCTAACTTGGGGAAGCTGGTAGTGGGGGAACAGATAACCTCCAAACATCCCTTCCAACATGTATTATTTTATGAATTTCCAAATTAATGGAAACTCTGGTAGAGCAGGAGAGCAGTAAGAGAGAGACTTTGCACCAGTGAGAGCAAGGCAGTGGTTCTGAGCTCTTTTTAGATAATTTTAAGCTATAGGAAGATACCACTCTTGGATGAGAACTAGTTTCTATCAAGGCAGCTGTGTGGGGCAGGAGCAAGATCTGAGGCCTGTCTGCTCCTGCTGGTGTTGATGCATTTTATCAGCATAGCCTTGAGCTTCACATAAGAATTATTTCACTCATATAAACAGTGAATCCAGACATTTGGAGGGCACCTCTGAAAATCATCTTGTCCCAAGCTCTTCCACGAGTGAAAGATATTCAAAGTTAAGTTTCATGTAACTTCAACATGTTTAATAGAAGGATCCTCAAGTTAAAAGAAAATCAGAAATGATAGTCACCTCTTATCTTTCAGTGTTGCAAGGAAGTTTAGAATGACTTCGCATATTTTGTTACTTACCTTAGCACACTGAAATGAAAAAATACAAATAAATATTGAATAACAGACTAGAAATCACTTGCTGTGACTAAAGAGATAACAGATCATATCTAAGTTATTACTGACATTTGATAGATCTCATTTTTAGTTTGATTAATGAAATGTGCTTATATCAGTAACGATCAACTCTGACGGAAATATGGAGAGAAGCTGAAATCTTTCCATAAGTCCAAGTATTAGACACATTTATGAATTAAGACTATTTAGTATTAACTATCAAAAACTGCAGAAAAAAATAAAGCTAAAAATGAAATGTTGAAGTAATGAAAAAACTGATGGAATTATGAGCTATAAATCTAAGATTAATATATTTCTTGAATAATTTTGTATCTGAATTAATTTCAAAAACATGTTTTTTTCTTTGGGAAAAAATCTGCAGTTGGGAACAAACCAGACTCCAGTTCTGGACAAGTTAAAAACCTCTGTGAGTACTAGTGTTTCTATCTGACAGCTGTTGAATAATTTATAGAATGACATCTTCTTTGTTTACGTCTAAAAATAGTACTAGTAATTTAATAGCAAGTGTAACTATTTTCATTCAAAATATCACTGATGCCCTTTCTGCAAAGGAACCTCATCTGTCTCTGTACTTGAACAATAGAAAAACTACATAGATGGTTTCTTTGGGTGTAGGGAGTCAGGAAAAGGGTCTTCCAGAGGGCCTTTGGGGAGCCAAAGAGACTAAAATGTACAAAGAGTCCTGTGTTTGGTCTCCCTTCCATTAGCAAAAGAAACTGGTAGGAAAATGGTAGGATCCTTTCTTAAATGCACTTGTCTTTTTCAGTAAAAACAGTTAAAAGATAAACTTTTCCCAAATATACTGGGAGCTAACTGCCAGGAGTTTCCTTGTTTATGACACAAAATCTTCTTGGTCAGTGCTGCTCCGAGGGCTCGTTCTCCTCAGTTCGAGTGGTTTGCTGGCTGTTGTCTCAGCTTTGTCCTTGGTGTACAGCTGATAACAAGTGTTTATGGCTGGCTGGTACTGCAGGAGGCAGCGGGACACTTGTGAGCATTCTCCCTGCTGGCCATGCTGATGGAAAGGATGGTTAGATTGCTCTGCACGTTCCGAGGTCATTGCAGGATGCATGAAACCATAACTAAAAGGAGATCCAAGTACCTGGAGAATGGAAATTATAACTTTAGGTATTGCAATACTTCAAGGAACTTCTTTACTTCTCTTATTAATTATTTGCATCTTTTGCTGATATGATTCCTGTTTTTACTTTTATGTTCTTGATGAATACCTTTTCCCCTCATAACAGATAAAGTTGGGGAATTTAATAAAGAAAAATTCCATGAAATTTCTTTAATGCAAAGTTTCATTGGTCCAGAATGATATTGGTACAATACAATTTTCTCTTCTGTGATTCAGAAGCTCATGTAAGTCATACATTATTTCAAAGGCAGTCCCAAGGGCTCAGTCAAGGAAATATTTGGGCACCATTTAGTGCTGCTCTGTCCTTTGAGTCCTAGATGAGACAAAACCAGTAAAAAGGAACACAGCAAATGAGTGCCCTTGGAATGAAAAAAATGGCATGCTTTTATGTATTTTCTTTATTATCTTGTATTTTTATGATACTACTGAGGATGAGATTCCCTTTACATTGGTAATTATAAAGGAGAGCAGATGGTGAAGGCTTATCTTTAAGTGTTAATTAAAATATCTTACACAGCCAAGTCTCTACTTGAATAAAGTACATCAGGAAGATATAAGACATGAGTGAGTGCCCTATTCCAGTGAATTATTCTTAAATAAAGCTACCTTGGAGCAAATCCATCAAAGATACTTAACATAATGTCAGTGAAATCTCTTTCTCTCAAGTTCATGAAACAAGCACTAAATGACAGGTTCTAAGTGTATGTTTCTGGAAGTGAAGGGAAGTATGGGTTCACTAGGAGGATTTGTATTCCTACCTACCTTAGTTGATATTCAAATAAAACAAGTGAATCTTCCTCACTGTCTCTATAGGTTTGTTGGCAGGCATGTGCAGGATCACTTCTGTGTGGGCTGTGCGGAACTGGAGGAATGCCAATTCTCCTTCAGGATCCATCCCGTTAATTCATCCAGGTGACTCAACACAAGACAATTGGTTCAGAGGTAGTGCCAAAGCCTCCCACCTTCCTGAAAACCAGTCTGAGGGTGGTAGCTGTCAGTCTGAAATACTCTGCTGTTGAAAGAACTTGTCTTGGTTACTGAAGACGTGGTTTTAGATGCTTGGGTTTTTTTTTTTTTTTTTTTTTTTTTTTTTTTTTTTGTTTTTTGGTTTTTTTTTTGTTTTTTTTTTTTTTTTAAATTTGGGACGGAGCTCTGTAAGTCCTCAGTAGCAGCACATCATAGCTACCTAGATATTTTATAACGAAATGTGAAGTCATCCATTGGATCAAGGACTAGAACCCAGTTGCCCATATATGCTCTTAAATGATCACTAGTCACACATACAAACTTTTTTCTCATTTTATTATCTGAGCCACTACATTTTTATTTCAACTGTAAAAAATATTGAAAGGCAAAGAGAGGAATAGCATTCCCTCTTCTTTTCTCCATTGGCATTCTGAATAGCTGAACTGATGACATTGGAAGCTATGAAGATTGAGACTGGACTGCCCTCTTCAGTTCATTTTTGTGCTGTTAACAATTTCGAGCTCTGGGTTAAGAAAATGGAAAATACAAAGTTACATTAATGTGCGCCAACTTCAGTGCATTCATCTTAAGGGAAAATTTTTCCCCAACCAGATACTGTAAACTTCTGTACAGAGCTTTGTTTTAAAATAATAATAGGTTAGGGGAAACAGTATTTCTGTCAATTCTTTACATCACTTATATTGGGTAGGGTTTGGCAGTAAAGACAGAAAATATTAAACATCATGTAGTAAGATAAAAAAGGTGTTAAATGCTTTGACTGCCTTTCCTTAAGGGCTCAAGCTCTCAGACATTTTTATTTTCTGAAAGGTTACAGAAATAGCTCACAGTTTGTCTTTCTAGCTGCAAAATTGTTCTTTAACCTTGGCTTGCTTAAAAAGTACAGTTTGGTACAGTCTGGAAACATAACCAGTTAAATAGCTTCACAAATGTGTTTGCTGTGTTCTTCTGTCATCTGCCCTTTTTACATGTCATTAAATGTTCATTTGTCCTGAAGTACTGAAAAATTCTGGATGATTGAGAGTTAAACTGTGCTAAATGCTTCCTGGTCCCTGAGTACAGCAAGACCAAGAAGTCAACAAGTTCCAGGCTGGAATCTTCAGTGACTTGTGGCTTTATGGTAGATCCCAAATGCATCCTGGCCTTGTGGAAACTGGAAGGTGGAAGAGGTGGCTGTGGGTCACAGTGGAGGACAAGTGGGACAAGCACAGGAGAGGAAGCATTCTTTCTGGCTAAGCACTTCAAAGCAATTCTGCCGTTTGTAAATAGCCTACCTGATTTTTCCTGTGAAAAATTAGTATTCAGGTCATATGCAAGATGGGAAACTGCATTTTCTCTTCAGGCTCTTTTTTCTTGCCTGATGTGCTTTGACCAAGTGCTTTGATGTTTCTGTTCTCACCGTGCTCACTCTCCTGTAACAAGCTACAGTTAGGAGCAGCTTATTCTGGGTTTTGTCTGAGCACTGCGCATGCCTTTTAGATGCTGCACCTATTGTCAGGAAGTAGTCCAGATTTCAGACTTCAATAGGGTTTTATAATGAATGTGGGGAAATTGGAAGCCCATTCCATTTTAAAAAATCTCTCTGATAGGCTCAAAATTGAAGCAATATATTTTTGCAATAAAGTCAGCTATCCACCAGGAACAGAATATTCTGCCCTCAGCATTTTAGAAAGTGGAATGAGGCTATTTATCCTCTGTCAGTTCCTACTGCATCCTGTCATTCCCAAAAGACAGTCCCTACTGTCTCATTCAGATTGTAAGCAGGAATTTAACTACTATGGTTTTAGTGGCCTCTAAGTTCTAAGCAAATCTCTCCTACCCAGTGTTCTGAGCATTCAAGGCTTCTCAGAGAAAATAAAACACTGCAAGGAAAAAGGCTGAGATATTGTCAGATAACCTGATATGAAGACTTTTTGTACAGTACACTGTGTGATTATTTTTTCTCCCTGTTCTAAAGCTAACAAAAAGTCACTTCAGACCAATATTAGACCGAAAAATTATTTATGAACCAGGTGCTAAGCAGATTCCTTGTAAATCTCACCTGACATTTCTGTTTCAATTTATAATTGGAAATATATGATATTAAAAATTGCTTTATAAATTGCAGGTTTATTGCAGAGCTTATTCAATCATTATTCCATGCCATTACTTAGCTCCCAATGATAGCATTGTTCCTACAGACTTAACATGGAGAGGCTCAATAAACAAAGGAGGCTCTTGCACCTCCTTTGTTTAGTGAGAACCAAAACCTGCACTTTGACTTCTCTAACTTATCTCTGCGATGTCATGTACATAAAGAGACAAAAGCCCCTCCTGAGCCCTTGTCTCCTCACTCTGCCTAAAGCAGATATCAGAGTCAAGCCATCTTGTTATGACGATGCAACTATGAATAAGCAGAAGTAAAAGTTAAATCTAATTGTGAAGTTTGGATTCAATCACACACAGTCGGTCTTTGTCCCACTGAGACCTTCCTCGTGCTCAGCCAGAGATGGGGGCACGATGAGGCTCTTGGTGCCATATGTGTTTGTGTGTGTGCTGAGTGTGTCTGTCTGTGCTGCTTCCTAGGAATAAAATAAACAACAGTGGGGTCTAGGAATGCACACAAAAGCTTGTTTTTAAATAATAATAGGTGGGGGGAAACAGTATGTTTCTCTTGTATGTAGGTACAGAAGTACTCTCTGTGTGTAACAATGTGCGCACAGTCTTGCTGGAAATACATGCTGGATTCAGCCACTCCAAATTCTGAATTCCCAGTGGAACTGGGAAAACTTTATCTACCAAATTTCATTATAAAATACCAAAGTGATATTCCCACACATGATGTCCCACAAAACAGAGAACAGATAGTAGCTGATCAGGGTTCATTTGTTTAGATTGGTAACTGGGTACAGAGGCTCTTCCAAAACACATCAGAAGAACTGGCTATTACGTAGGAGGAGATAGGAAGGAAAAAAAAGGAAAAAGTATAATGATGCCAAAAGAATAAATTAATCTGGACATGTCACAAGTAATTTTGGACCAAAGCTACAACCTAAGCCCCAACTAAGCTTAGTTTTTGTGTAGCTTAAAGAGACTGTCTGTTGGGCACATTCATTATGGTCAGGTGTTGGGAAACATCTGAAGGAGAGGAGAACATACACATCATGAGAGAATCCATTGGAAAGCATGCTACAGGCAAGTATAATAGTCTTCTCTCATTTGTATTAGAACCACGCTGCCTTTTAATGATCTCTGTGTTATTATTAGCATGGATTGTCATCACTTCATAGTCTTTGACTGGCCAGTAGCTGAACTGATGCCTACATCAATGCTTTGCAATACAATTAGGCAGTGCTGTGCAGAATTTCATTATGTTTTCTGATTAACATTTATTAGAGCAATTTTGCCAGACCAACATAAGATGTTTCACAGTTTGATAGGTCTCCTTTCCTTTCAATGATAATTGTACCAGAGAACATTTTGAGGCTTTACATGATCACACTTCTTGAGGGTTTCTAAAGATTTATTGTTTTGCTTCCTCTGATTTCAGAAAATCCTTGCCAAAGGGAGTGATTGTGCATATAACTAGCATTTCTTTCTTCTCATCTGTGGCACTAATTTAATATCACTCCAGAAAATTTAAGCTTTTGAAATTTGCGTCTGCAGTCATTAGTAAACTTTTGTATTCTATATGTTAATTACTTTCAGTAAGCCACAAAACGCTTGTTTACTGAGATACTGCCAATAGCTTGAACACGAGCACAAGTAGTTTTTTTGGGTGACCATTTGGGGCTCTAAATTTGCCCACAGTGTTTCTGTCAGTATATTTCAGTTCAACACTTCAACAGAGTATGTTGACTGTAGCACATGTATTTGAACACCCTGACTTCTGCAGTGAAGACTTTTTCATTCTTTGAATTAGTCATAAAATAACTGATATCTGTATCCTCCAGGGCACAGGTAGAACCTCTTAATCGTTAATATTTGAATGGGACATCCCTTCACCAAAAAATAGTCTATACAGGTTGTAGACAGAAAACTGAATTCAGATTCAGATGAAAATCTAGCTTCTGGTAGAATCATGGATCTGAACCTTATATTCAAAATATTATGGATATATTCTTTCTCTACCTCACATTCTTCCTTTTTTATCTTTGTTGGGGGGGGGGTGTTTGTTTTTTTTGTCTAAGATCAACATGCCTATGGAGGTGTAGAAATGGCCATCCTTACTTTGAGAAGTTTTCTCTCTATCTGGAACTTCTCTGGTTCAAAACTTCTTTTGTCAATCCGTGATAATTTCCATTTCTTGTTTGCAGAATCAAGTCAGCTAGACATTAACTTAATATTTTCAGTCTATGTTCACATGATTTTGATATCTGTTCTATGCTTTCTATTGCCACTCATTAGTATTTATATCCTAGACTGAGTCTGTAGAATAATGGTTGGGGAAGTTTCTGTTTAATTAGTAAACCTAAGACCAATAAGGGCTCTTCCTGGAACATGTGTGATATGAATGTGATGAATTCAAGATGTTCTGTATCTTAAGAAAGGAGAATATCCATTGGGATGTGTCAGCTTTTTCAGGAGTCCTTGCTAGGCCATGGGGGTGGTGAAGTGGTGCGTGGAAGGATATATGGGAGAGTGTGCAGGACTGTGATGTGGTTGATACTTTGTCCTTCTAACAAATAAATTGGGATTATCTGACTGCCTGTGGCTACATTTTCAGTCGGTTCAGTTATCTGTACCATTCCTCCTGATGTACTTTCAAGTGCCAGGGCCCTGGCCTGAGCACAAAGTAGCTGAACTGAACATGTTAAACTGCTGAATGTGACATGAAAAATTCATGGACTTAATAAGAATCTGAGTGAGAAGTGGTCAAAAGTTGCCAATAATGCTGTGAGGGACAGGGCACATGAGGGGAGTTTTGTGGAAGGTTTGGGGACTGTCTTTCTGTACTGAGAACTTGCACCCAACCTTGCTGTGAGCTCCACATAAAGATTGCATCACCCCCACTGAGCACTGCCACTCGGGGCTGGAGAAATGCCCAGGGTCCCAGCCCTCACTTGCCAGGAAAGAGGGTTGCGCTGCATCCTCTATCATAGAATCACAGAATGGTTTTTGTGGGAAAGACCCTTGAAGTTCATCTAGTCCCAGCCTCCTTGCCATGGACAGGGATATCTTATACTACACCAGGTTGCTCAAAGCCCATCCAGCTTGGCCTTGAGCACTTCCAGGGATGGAGCATCCATAGCCTCTGTGGGCAACCTGTTCCAGTGTCTTGCCACATTCACAGTGAAGAATTTCTTCCTAATATCTAATTTAAACCTACCATCTTTCAATGATGAAAAGCCAGTTGCCCTTGGCCTGTCAATACCTGGCCATTAAAAAGTCTCTCCACAACTTTCTTGTCTCCAAAATTCATTTTTTTTCCTCTCTGGTTCCTGTAGCAAACACACAGATACAGTGGGCATGCAGTTGAAGTACATGGGCTGTGGTCACGCAGAGTTAATTTTAGGTGTATACGATGTAAGCAATAACCTGTTCTGCAGTTGCCTTCATACTCACTGGGGACAGCACAGATACAAAACTACTTGCAGGGTCAAAACCAAAGGTATGAGACGGTCTGACCAAATGGTTTTCAAAAAACTTTTGCTGATTATTACTAAGGGGCTTCCAGGCAGTGAGCAAAATCTGGGACCTGTTCAAAATGAATGACGCTCCAATGTATTCCAATGTATTTTGCTATGCTGCAGGTTGGTGTTGCCATGGTGTTTGAGATGTGAATAGCTTGCCAGAGAGAGAAATTTCTGGCTAGACATCAGGCGGTCATAGCTCTCTTGCTGGCCCCACTGTTGTTTATTTGAGTGCAATATGTGTAGACAACTTCGGGTGAGTGGTCTTTGAATTGGCCTAATTGCAGTATATTTGTTCAGAAAAGCACTTAAACACATAGGCAGCTGTGTGCCACTGAGAGCTGTGCTGAGGGCCAGCTTAAAATGTGGTGTGTGTGCTAGTGCCACTCTGGTATGGGCAGGAATCACAAAGGCAAAATAAAGCAGTGCAATGAGTGTTATTTTCTGCTTTTTGTCACGAAAGGTCTTTTGTGGGTCAGTCTCCAAATTACAGACCTGGAAGACTCAAGAAAAAAACTTTTGCAATAATTCTAGGTGCATATTTGAGACAGGAAGGTATATAACCAAATGCAGTTCTGGGATGAGCCTGGAGCTGGGGAAATCTAAAGAATTTAAAAGTAAAGAGCCTGTTAGGAGATGTGTGGGCACAAAATGTGGGGATGCAGGAAACATTTTCACAGGTTGAAAAGGCCATTTTATAACATCTAGCTGCTGAAGGAAAGGGAAAATCTGATCACTCACGATCTGATGTGTGTAAAAGTAAAGCTTCTGGACTGACCATTTCCTTGAATTTTTTGTTTACTTTAAGATTTAACAAACTTCACCACTATATGGTTTAAAGTCCCTAAAGAGTTTGGGGTTTCCTTTTTTCTTTTTTTTTATAAATATACATTTTGTTAACCATTCCAAAGACAATGATAGAATGAAGTCCAGGAGCAAGCTGGAGTTCTAAATAAAAAACATCAGAATATGACTGAAATTTTTACCCTTCAGAAGAAATGTTTGTACTTATTGCTGTCAGATGCTAAAATTTTAAGGTCAAGCTGAACTCTATGAGAAAGAGAAGGCAGAGCAGGCAATTTTCATTAAAAGGAAATAGAAGTGAGAAAGAAAAAGGGTGCACAGATCTTCTCAAGTAACCTGCCAGCTGCTTGGCTGTATAGAGGTTTGTGTAATTAAGGCACAAGGCACAGGATTTCTACCTCCAGGCAGCTGTTACAGACTTATTGGTACAGTGGTGGACAGATATCTTGCAAAAGAAATCTTGAGATTTATTATAGATCATGGGAGTGCAATTAAAAGACATCTCTTTTTTGAAGTTACACTGTTGTTGACAGAACACCTTGAATATAGATTGTTTTTCCAAGATTTTTGCTATTGTGAAACACAGGGGAGTACTTAATAAGAAAAAAATACTGTTTTCTTTATTACCAGATATAGATCAAGATTGGATATCTTAATTAGTTACAAGTTCACTGAAGGAATTCCTGTTGGGAATACGACAGAAAGGCTGTGCTGGAGTTGGGTGGAGAACTTTGCTTAATGCATTTCAGCTCTCCCTCTGCACCCCTCAGGTGGGAAAATCCATCAGGAGGGAATGCACAGCCACACTGCCTGAAAACATTCATTGCCTTTGGGCACAGATCATGATGGGTGTAACAGGGGAGGAGTGTGGGCATGGTCAGCACTGCTTGGAGATAAAGTACTCCTTCCTTTTTATGACTAGGTGAAATTACACCTCAAAGAGGAAAAAGGGGGTTTGGAATTTCATGTATGATACAGCGCTTGGGATGATAGGGGAAAGAGAAACTCCACCAAAAGTGAGGTGTGTATTTCTATGGCACAAAATATGTACAGAACAGTAGCATGAAGTACAGGAACAATCCCATGCTTACCCTCATTGCAGCACATAGTACTGAATGAACTTTGCCTAAGGAAAAACATTGATAAATCTGTGTGGTAAACTTAATCGAAGAAAAATCCTGATTTTTTTCTTTTTCTGTCACCTTTCTTTACAGAACAACTGGTTTCATCCTCTGACTTAATCAGCAGTGAAATGGCATCTTGGATGTATGCCAAAGACTATAATGCATCTATCAGAAACATGCATGTGTTAGGAGGCTATTTTCCAGTCCTTCTATATGTTTAGGATGATACAAACATGGCTCAGCTTCTGTGGCATTTCTGATGCAGGGAGTTAGCAGAACCTTCCTCAGAAGTTGCTTTAGGAGATACCCCTCTGGTAGCACCTGGTGGCCCCAGCACATCATGCTGTTTACACACCTAAGAAATTCCAGCTTGGTGGAGGGGTAGGAAGCCTGCATGACAGTCGAAGGGATTATTTGAAATGCTACAAACCAGTGGGGTAAATAAATCTATTTTGACTATATAAAAAGAGCTGGTTGTCCCCATATTATTTATATATATATAAAAAAATGCAGAAGAATAAAAACAGGGTAAAATTATGAAAATAACCCTTAAACACCTAACCAGAAAGATTGGTTACATAGAAAAGGATTTCTCACCAGCTGTTTTAGAAAACAAATGTATGTTAGAAACACCTTTTGAAACTTAAAAAGTGAACTTCAGGAAAAAAAAAATAAGAGCATGGTGGTGATGTTGTCTGCTGTGCTGCAATCCTCAAAAATACTGTGCAGTGTTCTAGTTGCTTGAAACTTCTGTACAAAGGATTGCTTGGCTGATTCTTGTTCAATTTTTTCTGTTGGAAGGATATCCTTTGGCTAATTTCCAGATACCAGAAAGCATGGTTATTTTTAGATAATTTGATACACTCTGCTAGCAAATGAGAAGATGAAAGGCGATGAGTAAACGTGGAAGGAATGGAATCTGAGGATCACAGGCATCTTGATGTCATGCAGGCAGTCCAAATTTTCTTCCACCAAGGAAAAACATTCAAAACTAGTTTGAATACCAAGTGTGTGTAATCCATGACCTCCACCTCCACCATGCAGGAGCTCTTGGTTACAGCTTTCTCAAAAAGGCATTATCTTTTACCTCCTAAGAAAATCTGCTTCATCCTTTGTAATCTTAAGCTGCCTATTTCCTTTTGTTTCTTCATTTTGGGTGTCTGGTGGCTGGAGTAATTCTTCTTCTTCTTCTTCTTCTTCCTCCTTTTTCTTTTCTCCTTTCTTTTTTCTCCTTTCTCCTTTCTTCTTTCTTCTCCTGCCAATCTTGGATCGTGACTCAAGGAGCATGACTCTGGATCATGACTCATTGTCCAGACTAATACGGTTTTGGCTCTGTTTGTCTCGAGTTTCTGTCTTGTGTCCCCATAAGACCTTAAAGCAATGCTGTATCACATTTGTTCTCTTTGTTTTTTCTGTGAACTTTCTTTCTCACACAGAAGATGTGTGGGGAATTATTTTTCAATATTCTCCAGTGAGTCCTATTTTAGTTCCCCAGTCCATCAGTTAGTAAGTTTGTAAAGAGCTATTGTTTAAGCTATATTTAACTTTGAACTTTATTAAAGCCCCTTTAGATTTTTAAAGTTTTCTCTTCTTCATCTCTTCAGTTATATCTATCTTTTCCCTTTTATCTTAATTATTAAAATGCCTATTGGAAGCCCGAGTCTACTTCACTCTGCTATTACTGAATTTCTCTCCAAATGAAAGGAGATAGAAAATGGTTTTAACATTTGAAAAGATATTTTGTTCTCCTTTCAGCCCTGTGTTTATGTCCTTTCATTTTAAATATGTGCTTTTTAAAATGCTTTACTGATATGGGCTACCCACCTTTATCAGTGCAGTACCCAACCAGTTATTTCCCATTCTACCCTTTACTAAGTTCTTTAGTTTCCAGATCCTGAAATATCAGTAATTTCTGCAGCTCCTCATGAGACTTTTTCTTTTTCCTTCTTCTCCCCTGAGGTATTAGGCTTTTGACATACAATGGAAAGAGGACACCTCTCTCAGGTTTGTGTGTCTGCAGAGTGGGCTACAGCTAAGTTAGTGACACATGATTCTTTAAGGATCTGAGTACAATCCTTCTTCCCATACTGGTTCACAGCAGGTTCAAGCATTAGGAAGTGACCTGGAAGGGCAAAGCATGACACAACAAGTCAGCGAGAGCCCCTGACCTACCCGATTGCTCCACGTGAGTAATGTGGCAGAATTCTGGAGCAAGACAGTAAGGAAAAACAGACATGAGAAATGGAGTGTGAATAGAGAAATTGGCAAATTTAAAATGAGGCAACAGTGTAAAAGAAGATGACAGATGGGCATAAAACACAGATGTAAAAAAATACATTATTAGCTTTAGTATTAATCAATACTCATTGTCATACTTCTTTGTCTGTGTTTCTCCTGAGAACATGAGGAAGATGATACAATGAATTACTTAACGATTTAAGCTCTTCATCTCAGAAAAATCTCACATCACAGCATAAAGAGGTAAATGTTTTATGATAACAGGATCAATAAAGACCATTTGCAATCATAAGGGAGGAAATGCAATGGCTTAATGACTTCTAAGATCAGGAAAAAATTATGGGCTTGTACCAGTCCTTCAGTCATATCACTATATTCTATGTGAATGACCACACAGAATTTAACAGCTGAAGATCAAAAAGAGCAAAACCTTTCATTTACATTATCTGATAAAACAATTTTAACTTATGATTCTGCAATCAGTCTTAGTCAGCAAGTACTCAATGCTTAAATGTAGAAATGATTCATCAGATTACATAGCATTACAGCAGCTGTAGGTACTGTCCAAATTCTGTCACTTCAAATCAAACAGTGAACACCCAGCCCAATGCTTTACAAACTCAGACATGCCACTACTGAATGCATTATTTCTGCTGTTTTCTTTGCCTTCGGTGTTTTGGCAGTTTTTTCCTGGTTTTGAGCTTCTGCAGGAGGTACAGCTTAGATAAACCTCTTTAAATTTGATGCAATATTGATACAATATGATCGTGGATACCCTGTGACCCCATTTCTGCAAATCATGGAATCATTTTAGCTCACTAGTATGAGGTGTCTGTGCTCAAACTACACTGGAGCAAGCACTTCCTGAATTATGTTTGTTTCTGTTTTCTGCACTAAACACATTCTCTTCTCTCTACAGGGCCTTTTTTCACTTCCTTACCTTCTGTATAAGCAATGTCAAAGAAGTACACCGTGGTATTTTAGTCTGTAGTCCTGCTTTATACTCTTTTCCGCAGGCCATGGATAACTTTTCCACCATACAATCCACATAGGAAAAGCTGTGCAAGGCTGAGAGGTGTAAAATACCAACAACAGACTTCAAAGATATACAGGAAAGAAATCTCAGGGAGTAGAGAATGAAAAACAATCAAGATTATATTAAAGACCCCTGTGGCTGCCAACCATCAGACTTTGTTGTAAAGGGGTAGCATTAACTAACACCACTCTTTCTGGGTTCAGCTGCTGATCTTTTCAAAGATTCAAATTCTTGCAGGAAGTCAAAGCTCACTTAAATAGGTATTAAGAAACAGAGTTAATATCTTTTGAGTATGTCTGCTTTAAATAATAATACACATAGGTAGAATGAAACACCTACTGCTGAAGAGGCAATGCTGGACATAGATATGCTTCTGGGAGCTTTATTTTGATCAAGCCTTGGCCTGGTCTTATGTATTGAGAGGTCATGTGGATCTGGAGTAGATGAGGTGTGCTGTTGACACACACTTTCTAGTTTAGTTTCCTGGCAGAACAATTCAGTCCCCATCCTGTGGCACCCCTGCACGACGTGCCCTGCAGCAGAGGAGTGGGAGTGATCAGGACACTTGCTTGAGGAGTGTCCTCATGACCCAAACTAAAGCACTCTGCCACACAGCCATCCTGGCGAGTGCCAGAGCAGCAGCCTGCCTCCTTCATCGTGTCCTACACCAGTGGAAGCAGAGGAGTGTGCCCTCTGGAATCACTGTATTAGGAAAAGACAGAAAGACTTGCACTCAAAGTTTTCCATGAGCCCTTAGTTAATACATTCCATAAAATTAGTTAACCAAATCACTTTCGCTAAGCCCACATTACCATGGTTACATTATTATTATAATTTAGCTAGCATGTCATTGCCAGCCAAAGAACAGCTTCACAGTAATAAAAATATAAAATCTCTTCTTTTTCTTCATGAAGAAGGTCACTGTGACCTTTCCATCTAAGAGAGTGCTCTATTTATTAACCTACCTGTTAATAAATGCAGCTCAGTTCTCAGGCCTAAGTATTCTCCACTCACAGTTTTGCAAAGCTGAAACACTTCAGCTGGGTAAAGGGGTCCCACTACTCCCCTGTGGTGTGGTGCACATCTCATGTGCCAGTGATTCTGGGCCCAGGAGCTTTCATAGTTCACTGCTTACTACATCCCAAACAAACCCATGTTATTGAAGTTGCATCTGAGTAGTAAACAGCCTGTTTACAGCTTAGGCTCCAAGATTACTCATCTCTGCCCTATTTTCTGGTTGTCATTTATTCCTAAGTTTTCTGTACACCAATAGGAACAGATAATTAATTTAGAAGTTAGTCCTGATTTCAGTTGAGGCACTAAACTTGATGACTTTGGAATGTCCCTTCAGACTTTAGGATGTCCCTTCAAACCCACACTCTATATTGAATCTATGACCAGGAAAAAACTGTCTGTATATTTGTCCTGGAAAACCTACAGTTCTCACAGCAACGAAGCATTTTTTGCAATGAGTGCCTTATAGAATACTGTATGCTATTGTCCACCTGAAAGATAAACCAAAGCCAAAGTGATCAGCGTAACAATATGATCAAGCAACAAGACTTGTAGTGAAGGAATTCAAGCTTCCCAAAGTCTACCTTATGAACACTGAAAGAGCATTTCAAAATACTAGACTTATCTAGATTTCTCAAAAAAGCCCCCAAGTAGGCTGCTCTTGAATCACAGGATGTAGTAAATTCGTAAAGTTTTGCTCCTCTTAGTAATGTAAGGGAGGGAAGATCCTTGATTGAAACTTCTGTGTTTACATTTGGTTTAATTAGAAGCCCACACATAAAGTAATTTGATTAGGACTGTGTGATCTAGATTAATGCAAATTTTCACCATGTCTTTATTTTGTTCAAGATAGACCTTTTCAAGGATCAAGATATCTTGAGTAATTCTTTTGTTAGCTAAATACTTTTTTTTATGCACCAGACAACAGAACCAAAAACCAGGGATTAACATTTGGTTAATGTTATAGCAAAACTAGCTTCCTGATCAGCTATAAATATATATATAAATATGTAGAAAAATATCTTTTTATATGTGTGTGTATATATATATATATATATATATACATTCTTATATGTCACCTACCCTTGTATCTATATTTAAATTTTAAGAAAGCTCTGACAGAAAAGCCATATGTCTTTATTAGTTTTAAAAAATCTGCCTGGAAAGGCATAGACTATCCAGGGATAGACTATCTAATATCACTCATTGTATACTGAACCCAGCTCTTTTGGTTATCATCAGTAACTGGTAGAAAGGTTATACACATGTGAATCAAAACAAAATTAAATGGAAGAGGTGGTTCAAACTCCTCCTGGAATGCTCTTCACACAGATTTTTATGAACCATGAATTTTCAAGGTCCTTCTTAACAACTCTATCACTTTCAACAAGCACAAAGGGCTTTAGAAACTGGGAACTCAAATACAGTATTCCTTGGAAAGGTGAAGGAAGAAAAACATCTTGGAAAACACAAATAAGAAATGATAAATAGCAAAACTATTTCAAAATCAGTGGTTTTTATTTGGCCAGATTGTAAAACAGATTGCCGACCAGCCAAGTGTGTAATCTATTGCTTAAATCTATTTTGCTACCAGTAAAATAGAAAGTAAATGTCATGGAAATTTTGAAAACTGCCCCTAGGTGTACGAGTCAGGAAGTCTGTCTTTGATGTAAGGAAAATTGAGTGAAAGTGGAATGTAAGAGAAAATTAATAGATCTGTGATCAATGATTAAGCAAGCAAAAGTCAAGACAGTTTTTGTAGAGAGGTTATCCCTCACAAATTGATGTTTTATTCTTTTAGGCAGTGAACAAGGAAATGGATAAGTATATTTGTATTTTAAAAAAGAAAAAAAAAATCCAGTCAAGATGTCTCCTCAAAAACATTCTCATTAAAAAAAAAAAAAGAGGAAAAAATAGAAAGAATAAAATATAAGAAAAATCACTCATTAAAAGAGAGAAATAAAGGATGAGGCTAAGTAGCCAGATCTTACCACAGATCTCTTACACTAACAGGAATATACCCTATGATGTAGGCTCAATATATTCACAAATTACCTAGAAATGCCATTGAGTAATGAGAAGTCAAAATTATTAAAAGTTGACAAAACTGAAACTGATCTCAAAGATTTGAAAAATGTCTTAGAATTTTAAAAGGCCATCAGATCAAACGGCAGAGGGAATTTAGTGTTGCTAATGACAGAGCTGTAGGAAGGGCAGCAGGAAACAGCCCTGGCTGCACAGGTACAGCAATGAGCCATTAGTGCTCCTGACAGGAATCTTGGAGCTGTTGACAATCATTCTTGGTGAACACTAGTGCCCAAGGAAGGAAAAAAAATGGAAATTAGGAATTAGAGAACCAAAATACTATTTTACTGTGCACTTCCACAGTCTATTCCAGAATCCTGTTTGCTGGTTTGGCTGCACAGTCTTTAAAGGATGAGTCACAGCTTAAAGGTACGGAGGGATAAACAACAGTGAGGAGAAAAATCAGAAAATCAGAAAATGGAAAATCCCACGTGGTCTCAAATAAGTGAAATATCATTATGTCTTTTGTGTTTATTCTCATTTTGGAGGTCTCTCCTCAGCCATAAAGCAATCACAGCCTGGCTGTCAGCCCTCCACAGCCCAAAGACTCAGTTTGAATAGTAACAAAGTGGAGGCTGAGGATGTCCCAGAACGACCTCTGCCATCAGCCTGGGATGGCCCAGAGTTTATCAGCAGAGATTATCAGAGTTTATCAGCGCATGTGCTGCCCAGGCTTTTGCCAGAGCTGAGGCAGAGCAGGAGCAAGCTCTGGATGCTCCCATAACTCCTAACATGCCCCACTGCTGGAATGCAGAAGGGCAACTCGCTCTGGTGAGCAGGCACTCGCCTGGGCAGGAGATCTGAGCATCATTTTGTCACAAGCATTTACTGTCTCATGTCCTATCAACCAGCTACCTTCTTGACACTTGACACCTTTGGGACTGGAAGAATAGCTCTCCTCTTGCCAGAGAGCCAAAGCTCCAAAAATGCCCAGAGTATTGCCCTGCCTTCTGTATGCTCCATGGGGAATTTCCTGAGCTGGATGTAGATTAATACTCAAAAGCCAAGGCAGCTTACAAGCACAGGCACAGGCCTCTTCATGCCAGCTGGCCTCAGTGCCAGGGTATGTTTGCTACCAGGCATATTCAATTTGCTGGTAGAAACACTTGTTAGGGTTCAGTGTAATATTCCTTTCCCATGCTGTCTTCTGATTAATTTCTACAGAGCACTCTTGCTGCTGTTCCTTCTGTGATTTTTGTGTGAAGTCCTTTTGACCATGGATGATCTGCCTTTGTGCCTGGCTCTGCCTGCTCTCTGGCTGTGTATTTTTTGCCCAGGCACCATCTGCCCTAAGTTCTGAGGGCAGAAATAAGCCTCAACAGCCCTGACCCAGCACTGCCTGGGACCTCTACCTAACACCCTGTCTCCAGGACCAGGAGCTCTGTTTAAGTTCAGCTCTGATGTTCTGTTTCTCCCTGAGCCCTGTCACTGGAGTGCTCTCCCACTCAGCTGTAGTCCCCACTGACTCAGTCCCTGTCCTGCAGACTAAATTTCCGGCTTGACCTGGGCCCTGCCACAACAACATGAACATGTCTGGGGGTCTGGACCCTTGGCTGAAGCCAGTCACTGTCCCTGGTTCTGCCCTACTCACCTTGCACAGGGGCTGTGGGACTGGGCTCTGGCTGAGACACCCGCCCTGTCATCTGAGTTATTGCTCTTGATTCTTGTCTCTCTGTCCTTTAGGGAGCAGCAACCCATTGCTGTTCTTTGATGTGCCCAATCTGACTCATTTTCAAAAGAATAATTGTTTCTTGCAACTAGGATTACTGGGACCAGGAATAGGACCCTGCTGCTGTGTGGTTTTGCTTCAACAAGGCAAGCATTTTTATACCACTTATGAAGTCAGTCAATTTGTGATATGTAGGATAATTGCACGGCATTTTCATTCTGTCTCTGCATGAAAATCTGTTAGCTTAGTAGATCCCCTCTTCTGTCTCTTCTGTAATCTTCTGGCCAGTGTTAACATAGTCCATGGAGTCTGGGGTTATGTCTATTGACATAACATGAGTCAAACTGTGCCAAGCACATAATCTAATAGTGATACAGGATTCTCCAGGCTGATTAACATATAATAAGCCCCAGTGGCAAGTGTTCAGCCTCTCCAACTGGCACACTTGTCAGCTATGCCTGGGCATGTCTGGAAGTGGGAGCAATCCCAGCAAGCAGTATGGACAATATCATGCCCTCTGCTGCGTACACTCTGGCAGTCTTTTACTCTATCCCAGCTGACCTTGACACAGTAACCTCTCTTCCATGTTTATACTTCATAGAATCAGAGAATCACAGAATGACTTGGGTGAGAAGGGAGGGGACCTTCAAGTTCCAATCCCCCTAAAAGGCATACCCTTTATTAGACCAGGTTGCTCAGAGTTCCATCCAGCATAGCCTGAAACACCTTCAGGAACGGAGCATCCACAGCTTCTCTGAAAAACCTGTTCCAGGGCCTCACCACACTCAAATTAAAGAATTTCTTTCTCATATCTAATCTAAACCTAGTCTCTTTCAATTTGAATCTATTCCCCTTTGTCCCATCACTGCACGCCCTTGTAAAAGTCCCTCTCCAGCCTTCTTGTAGGCTCCCTTCAAATTGAGGTACTGAAAGGTTGCAATTAGGTCACCCCTAAACCATCTTTTCTTCAAATTGAAGAATTTTGAACAATCCAAATTCTCTCAGGCTTTGCTCATAGGAGAGGTGCTCCATCCCTTTGATCATCTTGATGTCCCTCCTCTGGACTCACTCCAACAGTTCCATGTCCTCCCTATGCTGGGGCCCCCAGAGCTGGATGCAGCACTGCATCCAGTGAGTCTCACCAGAGCAGAGCAGAGGGACAGAATCCCCTCCTTCCCCTGTTGGCCACACTGCTTTGGATGCATCCCAGGACACGTTTGGCTCTCTGGGCTGTGTGTCCATGGCTGGGTCATGTTCAGCCATTCCAGCACCCCCCAAGTCCTTCAGGGCAGGGCTGCTCTGGATCTGTTCATCCCCAGATTTTGTTGGGGTTGTCCCTTAGGGCCACATCAAACACAGCCCTAGCCCTTTCTCTACTACAAGGGAAATACCTATTTTTCTTCCTTCCTAGAATGTCAGCTCAAGGGAGAAGTTTTTAGTTCCCATTACAGTCAAAGGACAATAGATAGCTGTGTACACTAAGGAGATGGCAACCATTGCCTCTCTGTGTTAAGATCTCCCATAGGATTGAGGGTTTGGAGAAGATTTGGATAACAGCTGTTGTGTTTCTTGCCACTTGAAGAGAGCTAACACAGCAGCTGGAACAGATAAGCCACAAGCAGATGAGCAGTCATGAAAAAATATAAATGTTTAAGGCAGGGCATACAAAGGATCAAGACTGCAGCCCATGTTCTGGTGTAGCTCAGCATGAATCCCACTCCTTTGATAATACTGAGCTTTTGGCCACTGGCAACCCAGGCTGGAATGCAGTGGCTCCCTTTTGGGGTCCCATTTTCCAGCTAAGCCTCTTGGCCTGGTGTGCTGTGAGGGAAAAAAGAGGCAGAGGATGCCATAAAGGGCTGCTACCACTCAGAGGGTATACACTGCAGAGGGTGTGCGTGAGAGAGTCTTGCACTATTCCCCTGAGTGTGAGTGATTGCATGCAGGGCATTATTTTATTCTTGACCAGGCAGATGTAGGGTCCTCCCTTCAGCAAGGAAAACTAATTATGTGTGCCCATCTGCAACCCTGAAATTGTTTCAGCTCAACAAATCATTTTGTGAGTCAGAAAGCACCAGTGTTGCCACCCCCTACCAAATGAGGGATCAGCCAGGAGATGTGTGGGTGGCTCTGCTTAACATCTGGCTATTTAACAAACAACACCTTGAAAACATCAAGGAATACAATGAACCTGAGTGTTCCTAGTGTATGTACTTTTCCCTCATGGCTAGGGATGCCTGATATGAGGGAAGGGAGTATACAGAAACTAGTTACATGTCAAAGAATATTTGAAAATAGTATCTTAAATTAAACACTAGTGTCATTGAGTTTCACCTCTGATTAAATAAAGCCTTAACTCTTTTCTATAGGCAAAGAATGGAGATAGCTCAGTGGTGCTGACAAGGGCCACATCTCTGGGCTACCTCTCTATTCTTTGTCCACGGCAGAATCAAGGCAGCTTGGTTTCCATGGTTTCCAGCCGGGGGAGAAGGAAGAAAATAGGGATAGATTTTTGCCGGGATCGGATGCTTGGTATGCAGTGTACACAAAGCTGGGCAATATGCCATCGAGAGTGAGGGGAGAAATCTTTCATCACTTCATCAGATAGTCTCCTATAGCAACTGCAGCAGTAAAAGCAGGAGCTGCAGAGGCAGACAGCTGCATAGCAACCAGCTGTGTCATACCAAGGGTCCACACCCCCTCCTCATGCATGCACACTACTATTACAGGGCAATTTGGTTAGGCACATGCATCTCCCAAACAAGATCAAGCTTTGCAGGCACAGCACCCAAGGGATTCTACTTCCCTGCCCTGGAAGAGGATGGAGTATCACGCATGCTGACCTCAGAAAGGTTCTCTAGAAAGCAACAAATGCTGCTGGATTTGCACAGTACCAGTGAGGTGAAGCAGTGGTCATGGCAACAGCTCTCTGCCCACACCTGTGTTAGCCACAACTCCACCGCAGGTTCCTCTGCCTCCTCCCTTTCCACCTCAAGGAATGGAGCACCTTCCACTTCATTTGGTGCCCATATCAGCTCTCGAGCAGCCCTGCCTGCCCACTGCTGGTAAGGGATGCCCCTGGTCACTGAGCGCACTGTGCAGGCTGCACTGCCCCCACCACCTCAGAGCAAACCTGGTGGATGCTGTCCAGGGCTCTGCTGTCAGGGAGACATCTTGGGATCAGGAATGTTTACAGCACAGATGCCAGAATAGAGGGTGTCACAGAAATGGGGGAAGGTGGTACCCATTTGCTGTGGGCATGTTTATTCAGTGCTGGTGTCGGGGCACACCCAGGAGTGGGCCAGCAAAGGGTGGAGTGGTGGCCACTGGCTGCCCTCTCTAGGGCCCCAACACCAGAGTTCTTCATGTAGGAGTACATCTCATCCCAGTGGAGAGTCTGGGCATTATGCTG
>NW_005054461.1:1436840-1462847 GCF_000277835.1 Geospiza fortis | reverse complement strand
CTCTTGAAACACTTCTCTTCCTGTCATTTAAGGCCATGATTCCTTTCTTCTTTCCCAGGCAGGTAAAGGAGGTACTACCCCTGTCCTTTCATCTCACTGGTATGTCGGGCCCAGTGGGCTCTGCTCAGGTTATTCTGGCCAGCCAGTGTAAGTGTCTGGAGAAGGAGAGACATTGGGAGCAGAAGGAGGAGCTGGGCTTTCTGAACACCAGATGAATATTGCTCCAGAGCTCATCCTTGTCAGGAAGTGTGTGTGCCCTGCTGTGCTAGCTGCATCCATCTTCCTTGTACTTGAAAGACAGCAGTCCATCTGACAGGGATGCTGGCCGTGCAAGCCTACTCTCCAGTGGCTGATCCTTTGGTTTGTTTTCAAGTCAGGCTGTCAGCTGAAGAGATGACAGATGGCCCACAGTGCAGACCTCTGTGTTTGCTGCCCAAGTACCATGAAACATCTGATTCCAGCAAAGAGTCCACGTTTTTTCCTTTTCCTTCCCTTACCAGCCAGAGGGAGAAGGATACTCCTTGTACCTGCCTCTGTTCTCAAGGCAGATGCTGTGGGTGGTGGTGATGAAGCAGGAGATCTGTGTCGAATCCAGCAGGAAAAATAGACTACTCAGGAATGGCCCCAAAAGAGGCAGCCTGTGATGCTGCAGGCCAGGATTCTGGCTAAAGACCATGGAAGCTGAGGAGGATGGGAGGTTTTGTAGGGTCTTACTTCCCAGGGGCAGGGTACAATGTCACAGCCAAATATTCAGTGAGATTAGCAGAGTGGGGTCAGCCATGACTGGTTACACTGGATCAGCCATTCAGGTCCCCAGTGTGCCTGGAACCCCTTATGGAGCTCTAAAATTTACCCTGACACTGGCTCACAGTCTCTATTCCTCATACTGTCACACTGGGTCCCTCCAGACAGGGAAGAAAATACAGCAAAGGCAAACTTCTTCCTTCTACCTGCACTTTTTCTTCGCAGGGAACTGCCAGAAGTGGGGGGAACCTGAATTCCCACCAAACCAGAATGCCCCTTTTCCATTTGCCAAAATGGAGGTTCATGCAATCTGGGGGTCAGATTCCCTTAAGCACATAAATTAAAAAATTGTTAATGCTATTTCCCTAGGTAGGTTGTTAAATAACCTTCTCTTTTGGCTATTCATGGATTCCAGTGATCAGCCTTGCCTTCCTGTCTGGAGAATTTGCAAGCCTCCTTGGAGATAAGGCAAGGTACAAGCAAAAAAAATCAAACATCTGCTGCAGACTTCTGCAACAAGAGAGTACTGAGAATGATGAAAGAACAAACTGAAGAGGGAAATCATACATATAAATGAGGCAGAAAATCTTGGACATCTGGAGGTGGTGACGTCTGAACGCAAGGAGGAAAAAAGTGAGCTGAAAGGGATCAGCAAAACAACCAAGGACTTAACTGTAGGAGGGCTGAAGTCTGGCTCTAAAGCAGAACAGCAGGTGCAGTGTATATATTATGCTGTGACAAGGTTAATTCATAAAAAAATCTTTGCTAATTGGATTTGGCACAATGATTTTGTAATAGAACTGGTCATTGTATCTTTTGGGGCAAAACATTCTTAATGCGATAGTAATAAGCTTTAAAGCTGAACTCTGAACTCAGTCAAATAAACACAAATGAGGGAGAACAAAATGTAGCTCTTACTAACACACACAAGCACATCTTATCAGCACAATGAAAAAAACAAAATATTAGCACATCTTATAGCAAGTACATAAATGAAATTGATCTTGTGGTTCTAATTATGCAGCCAGAACACTTGTCTGCAATAAAGACAACTTGTCATTTTCTTGAAGATTGGATCTACTTAGCATGTCCCAAAAGTGATAGCATCTCAAGACTGATAAAGAGTAAAAACATGATCTACAATAATTGGAAAACACATTAGGCCCTTGCTTGTGTATGGCCCATCTGTACCAGCATTTACACCTTTCTCTTCCACAGGAGGAGCAGTCAGAGCCTTTCAGACTTTTGAAAGCTTCACAGTCCTGTGGATTTGGAGGTCAGGGACAGCCTTAGCTGCCATGACTGTGAGATGGTGGAGTTCAGGGTTGTGAGAAGAAGGAACAAGACAAATTGCTGAATAACAACTCTTGGCTTCAAGCTCAAGAATAATTCATCCTGACGTGAAGAAATTCAAGAAAAAGTAGCCAGCAACTTTCATGTAGCTTCTAACTAAAACAGGAACAAGGAGTTCCTGACTGAAGATACATCTAAAAAATGTGCAAGAAGTGGAAGCAGGGAGATATCAACAAGAGACACAGTCTGAGCCCACAAGGATGGGGCTGGGGAAGCCAAAGCCCATCTCATGTTGAATCTGGCAAGGGACATGTAGGAAAACAAGGAGGGCTTCTACTGATGCATCACCCACAAACAAGTGAGGTAGGAAAACAGGGCCCAGTGCTGCATGGGGCAAGTCAGGAAAGAACAACATGCTCTGTGCTTCCTGGCTCAGATTTTACCAGCAAGACCAGCCTCCAGGAGGGCGCCAAGCCCCTGCAGCAGTGGAACAGTCTAGGGTAAGGAAGACTTCACCATCATTTGAGTTATTAAATTAGGGATTGTTTAAAGAAACTGGACAGGGTCTGTGTGACCTGATGAGATGCACTCACAGGTGCTGAGGTTGCTAGCTCAAGGGATATCCCTATGACCTTACATAACCTTATCCCCCAGTCAGAAAAGGATATGCTGCTTGCTTTTCCTTACAGTTACAGCCATCAGAGACTGCTAAAATTTACTTACATAAAAAAGTAAAGTACTACAGTTCTCATTTCAAAAGCATTTGAAGCATCAGGTAGAAACAGAGCCTTTTGCAGAAAATCAATGCATTGATTTGCTTGGCTTTTTTTGTTAAACAAAGACAAGGAGAGAGCAGAGAAAGAGATAAGGGTAAAATTAGAGGGCCAAGCACGAAATCAGATATTTGTTTTGGAGCAAGGAAGCCAGAAGCAGCAAAGGAAAAGAAAAGAAAAAAGGAGCAGTCTTTGCAGCAGGCATATATGGAAATTCAATTTAATTGAAGATACTGTAATTTCTTTTTCAATCTGGTGGTGTAGTGATGGCTTGATCAAAATAATGCAATTGACATTGCATAGGGTGATGGCATTTTAATTTCCACATAGCTGATCAGACAGACACATTTGTTGTTTTATTCCTGCTTTTTATAGCCATCCATGACCATTTGCACATCTGGCCATCAATCTTTAAAAAGATTCAACACATCACAGAAAATTGCCCACATTTCAGTTTTCATCAGCTTTGTAAAAAGAAATATGTTCCATAAATGAAAAGGAAAAAAAAAAAGCAAAACACAAAAAACCATAAGGCTCAAATTGCTTCCTCACGAGCGGCAATTCCTCAAGGCCATTATCTTATTTAGGAGAATACTACTACTACTACTACTACTACAGTAACTATTATGTGCATCTATGACGTCTGAAACATGTAAGACTACCATTAATTTATCACTATGTCTCATAGAAGGGCTTGACTTTGTGGTTCTTCTCTAAGAAAGAATGAAAATAGATCTTTTTGTAAGAACAAATATTTGAGAATAAAACATTTTGCCTGAAAAAATTTTTAAAATAATTTTTAAAAAGAAACTTATTTTTAAAATACCTACAAGCATCTTGTCAACATCAGTAAAGAAAGGCATAGGCAGAGGGAAGTCATTAAGAAATCACAGGAACCACTGGCTCTTGCCATGCAGAATCAGGACAGGTGAGATTTACTAGAAATAAAAAAGCAAATAAATATGAGAGGGGAAAATCAAATGCAGAAAAAACATGGAAATTATCAGTAGGACCTACAGGGTCATGATACAAGTAATTTGGAGATAAAAAAGGCTGCACAATATTATAGTCAGGCATTTTAAACCATCAGGAGAATCAAAGAATTGATGTCTCTTGTGAGTGACACATTTAGAAAATGTGTTCCTTATACCAGGGATTCTGAAGAGATTATAATGGCAGTATCAATGCTTCCATACCACTAGAATTGGTTTTTTTCTTTAAGAAATTGAATTTTCAGGAATCAATATATTCTAGAAGTTGTAAATTACATTAAAATGTTGTCTTTTTCAAGAAATAGGAAATCAGGAGCTATAAAAATGCACTGAAAAGTGTATCTTCCTTATTTTTAAAACTTAGCCTGCTTTGTGGGGAGAAGTGTAATGGTAACAGGCTTTGTCTAACACTGCCACAAACCTCAGTCAATCAGAGTTCCATTTGCGTTGTAACACCTCTACAGATTTATTTAAGCCATCCCTAATGTGTGCAGCTCAATAGGCTTCAGTCTGTACTGAAGGGCATGTTTTTAAAGAATGCACTTGGAACTCCTGATTTGATTACTGATATACTTAAATCACAAAATGGTTTTGCAGAATCAGAGAGGTTTAATCTCTATATGATGAGCCCTATAATAGCAAGAGGGCAAAAGTCAGCCACCACTTACTTTTTTCAATCAAAAAAATTGTTTTGTTTTTCCATTGAGGCTGTTGATTTATCATAGAAATGCAGCTCTTTACTGAATTTCACTTAACCTGCATCTTTGATTTGCCTATGCTTCATGTTCTAATAGTTCAAAAGGCAGATGCAATGCACCTTCAGATCTATGCACCATAACCAAAATATAGTCAGGATCACACAGATACCACTACAAAAAACAAAAAACCAAAACAACAACACCAAAAAAAAAAAAAAAAAAAAAAACCACACCAAAAAAACCCAAACCCCACACCAACTATTTAATTCTTATGCAAGCCTCTGAGTAAATCAAGATAAAAATTGACAAAAGTAGTTGAACATACAACTCTGTCCAGAATAGATGCGAGGTATATGCTTTAATCTTTTGGTTTAAGGTAGGTTTTTTGCAAAAAAGGAGTTTGGCTGTTGGCCAAGGGGAATCCACCACACCCTTTCAAGAAAAAAATAATGTTAAGGAAGCTATTGAAATTAAAAAAAATATTTCCAAGCAATAAAATGGTAAAAAAAATCACTGAGTTTTAAACTTGTAAAATTATAATAAACCTGAAAAGGGATTTTCCATAGCTTTAAATTAATCTGACAGGATCTCCTCTTGTTTCACAAGAATTTATGCTAACGCTGGTTTGTGGTTGGATTAAAAAGAAACCAGCTTTAATAGAAAAGTCAATTTATTGGAATTCAATCACAGATTTTCTTCACAGCTCTTAGCTAAGAAAACTTGGTTTAATACAATTGAAGAAACCTTTTGTTATATTCTTAAACAAAGAAATAAAACTCAAAAAATATTTAGAAAATAAGGAAATATTACCTTTTTGTGCAGCTGTTAAAAATGCATTTTTTACCCAACTCAGAAAAGCTTCTTTTGTGTCATCTTCAAAATTTTATATTTTTCCTTAGAAATAATAGGGCAGATTCTGGGGCTTTGCCTCCAGGTAGAACCTGATGGAAATCAAGGATTGTTTTGTGCAACTACAGAAAGTTATCAGCAATTCAAAACCCATGTCCTTCTTTCAGTTTTACAGATACTTCAATGCATTGCAGACAGAAGTATTTCTCTATTTTATTCTAATAAATTCTGATCTGGGCTAGGGTCTCTGTTAAAATTGTTTCTTTTTTGAACACATGAAAAATTAGGCCTCTTTCACTCAGAGGGCGTGGAAAAAATTCTACATTTTATTTTTCTGATGTTGTCTCAAGAACAAGAAGGCATATGTAATTGTTTGTGTAGAAGTTTTTGCTTTCCCCAGCAACAATTTCAGCGCTGCAAATGCAGTCCAGCATCTCTGACTGTAAACACAGAAATCCATCAGACTTTGCTGGGAGATGAACTCAGTCCTTACTGCCAAACGTTGCTATTTAATGAGATGGTCTCTGCTGTGTGTTGTGAATATAAAGGAGCTTATTGACTGCTGTTGTAAAGCAATACTTTTAGGTGAGGGGCAGAGGGAAAGGCTCTATAGTTTTGCTGAAGGTAAGAGAAGATGTAAAAGTATTTCTTTGCTGTATTATTACAGCTTTTTATGTTGATGTTAGTCCCGAGGAACTCATGTTAAGCAAAGGAGAAATTCCTGAGTATCCTTCCTATTGAAAACATTCTGTTTCTTTCAGCTATAACACTGAAAACGTGCCTTCTACGTCACAAAGGGAGATGAAAGGATATTTTAATAAAAGGATGACCCTCTCAGTAAAAATGCCTATTTTCCCCATGTGCAGCATGTAACACCTGCTGTCTCCCTATAAAACAAATGATTGATTCTGAATCACTTTGTACGGCAGAGTTACCTTGGGAACAAAATCGTGGAGCAGCTGTGTCACAGCCATCACTCAGCAATTAGCTGAACTGGTCCTCAAGCAGAAACAATGTCACTTTATCTCACAGGTCAAAGATTTCAGGTCAAAAGAACACAGCTTTGTATTTAATTTTGTATATCTAAGGCAGTCTGCAAAATGCTGTAAAGAGATTTATGGGGAAAACTAAGAGGAAATCTTATTCTGTTGCACAGAGATTTAATAAACTGAAACTGGCCAAAATTAAATATTGCACTTGTTCTCTGAAAAATATATTTCACTTTCAATACTGAGGCAACAGACCTTCCCATAAAATGTTACCCAGCTGCTAGATGAATCATGCGATAATTATGATAATCATGGACTTCATGATATTAGAGGTCCTTTCCAACCTAAATGATCCTATGATTCCATAAAATGCAGTCTTATTCTTGTAACATAATATAAAGACTAAAGATTTGTTTAATTCTTGAGTATTCTGTATTTTGAAAAATAAATAAAATGCTAATTTAATCAATTCAAGATCCTTTATTAGTGAAACTAATACTGCTAAAAGAGCTCAAGTGGTGACTTCACAGGATTATATTTGCTGCATTGACCTCAAACTTCCAAAAGCACTGTGGTTTTGATATTTTGCTCATAAAACCATCTTGAATGGTGGGACCCCAGTTCCCTAGTAAAGAATTCTATTTTACTGAAGGCTTACAGGTCTACAGCAATTCTTTGAGATTACACCTTCCCTTATGAACCTGAATGCCAAGGCACGGCTACAGAATAAGAGTGCAGGCAGTGCAGGGATGCAGGTGTAATGAATTTTTTTCAACCCTACCCATTCCTTCTCTCTCTTTCACACACCAAGGAAGCAGTGAGAGGAGCAGCCAGTCAACATATTCTGGAGTAAAGGAAAAAAAAAGGCAGACGCATGCCAGCCCTAAAAGTATACAACTCTGACTATTCTGAGTGACAGCTTGCAGCAAGTTCAGTCTGGAGACCTGGACCTGAGCTAGGTCCTTGAAATAATTTTACATGTTTTCTTAAAATTGTAGGAAAAGTTTTGCTAAAAGGGATGTCTTGAGGTCTAGCACAGTCCCCAGGTGCTTGCTCTCATCCTTTTACTTTTGTAACACATCCTCCCCACCACTATAGTTTTTTGCAAATGACAAAAAGGATCAGTAAAGGTGATGCAGGGCGAGGTGGAGATGGATACAAAACACAATGAATACAAAAATAGGTAACCAGTTTTAATCTTTCACCAACCTTGATGACAGAAGAGTGGAATGTGTGAAAACCAACTAATCATCTGGATTCCTAGGAACCTTCTAACAGGTGCATGGCAGCTACCCATGGAGAGCAAGGCTTCTTTATTCCACAGCTCCAGCTTCCCAAGTTCAAGCAATGGCCTAGGAATGTGCAATCACTGCCAGAGGTGACACTCTGCTTTACAATTATCACTGATAGTTCCTTGCAGCGCAGACATATCACACTTGAGACAGGATTTTGTCTGAATGTATGGATTATCTTGAATTAGGAAACTAGTTACCCAGGGAGTTTATACTATTTGGGGGGGGGGAAGTTTCTGTAGGGACAGAAAATATCAAAGACAATTTTCAATGTAGAAAAGAAACAATCATTAATTGTTCCTTTACAATGAGGGTATTATGAAAAAGGTGAGTTGGGTTTTTTAATAATGAGCTGCAGAGCAGAAGTGCAGTGATCTTTATCGGATTTAACTGTTAACACTATCCTCTGTCTTTCTAAATACCTCTGGATTTGTATGTTTGGGTGCCTAAGAAATATTCACACTTAAGATGGTATCCACAGTCTGTGGATTGATAGATAATATTGGGTATTAGTTACAGAGGAGGAAGTAAATCACCTATTGCTACAGAGATAAAGCTACAACAAAACTAAGGACTAGTCAAGGCTGTAAGGGATAGGTTAGGAAAATATTAATACTAACAGTAACAAAGGTTACAGTGAAGTTTTTCTGCAAAGGAAAAGTCTCCAATTAAGATAAAGGCACAATTTGTGTGTTATTCTAACATGAAATAGTTAATATTGCTTTAAAAATCCTGGACATTTTGAAATATCTGACAGAGATGAAAGAAGCAACATGTAGAGGTAAATTTTTATCTTTGATGACCTGTCATGAAATGTATTGAGTACCAGCTGCTGTGAATTTAATTTCAAAGTTGTTTTTGACAGCTTGTTCCAATTATATCCTTATTGAAAGGCTAGATTTTTGGTAGATTGACAAGTTTCCTTTTTATTTTTACCTTCTAATGAGCAAAACAATCTGTTACAGTATATTGATCCAGCTTATTTATTTCTGGATATTTAGATTATGGTCTGTTGTCCTTCTCTTCAGATACTCTTACCACCTGCAATATAGCAATAAATACACTTGCATTTTCAAAAATAGGTGGGGGGAAAGGTCACTTTGAAGGAATTAATGCTTTTTCTGTGAAATGAAACTATATTAAGAGCTGTGGGCTTGTATTACTTAGAGAGAGGATTAAAGCACTTGAATGTGATGGACATAGGCACACTAAGGATCATTAGCCCTCTCCAGAAACACAATAGTCCATGTAGCCTCCTTAAATGGATCATGACTAACATTTAGTTACTCTCAGCACCTGTTGGCATGGTTCTGAGCAGGGCATGAGGACCTGATTGAGGATATGGCAGTTGCAGAGTCATCCTGTGAGAGCGATCGTAACACATGCAGAGCGTGGGAGCAGCAAAGACAGTCCCTGCATCCATTCAGCCCCTGCATCCATTCAGTCCCTGCATCCATTCAGCCCCTGCATCCATTCAGTTTCAAGACAGACACTATCAACACTGGAGAGCTCCTCAAAGCATGGGAGACAACAGCCACAGCTAGTAGCAGGGAACATTTTGAATGAGGCAAAGAAATGTTTACTAAAGCAGGTTTAGACACTGCCCAGAGAAAAGACAGAATCACCATCCTTGGGAGATTTTAAAACTGCCCAGAATGAGGCCTTGGCCAACCTGATGTAGCTTTGCAGTTAGCTCTGCTTGGAGTAGGTGACTGCAAGAGGAGCTTCCAGCCTAAAACCTTCTCTGAGTCTATGATTTATTTGTTTTTTAAAGAAGCTATCAATTAAATAAACTATTCATCCAGGCAGCAGAGAGAGCATTCTGATCATCCATCACCTTGGAAATCCAGAGCACATTCCACTTACTGAGGAGAACTTCAGAAAGGCCAGAAAGGAGCTAGAATAGTTGAATGGTGGTGTAAAAGAACCATTAGCAAGGACCATTACGATCCTTCAGTAATAAGGAAAGAGGGAGGATGATCAATACTACTGGATTAAATGTAAAAGTATCCTAGGACTGTGCAGGCATGAAAATTAAGAGTAAATAATTTTTAAATGCTTCAGGAGATGAAAGGCAGAGAGACGATCAGCAAAAATAATAAGGAAAGGATACAAAAGAGGCAGAGAAAAAATAACTCAGCTGTAAAAAAAATATTTATCACCAATTTATTATTTCTCTACCATTTCCGTCTTACAGGATACATGAAGGATCAATATATTGTAACATGAAATCAGTTCAGGGATACAAAACTGTTTTAATTGTTTTAAGCTTTAAGACAGGAATGCTGCAAATGAACCAGCAGAAAAATTCCCAGAATAAAAGTTCACAAGGTTAAAAGAAGGACTTAGTCCTGAGATTGCAACTGATGGTATAATCAATAGGGTACACCTGATCTCAATAATTCAGCAATGGGGGTTGGGTCTCAACTTTGTTGATACTAATTACATTAAATTTTCATTTAACTTGCTTTTCCTGTTAATTTAATAGTGGTCCAAGGTATTAATGCTATTACAGCTAAAGTAGCATCCTAATGAGATGAATCAGATTATGACCATAATAAGAATTTTCACCTGTGTGAGCATTTGAATTTCCATTCTGTGAAACAAGAATGGAGATTTCAAAAATACACCTGTGGCTTTTCATACCATGCATGAAAATGCACACATACACGTGTAACATCATTAACACTGCAAGACTGCATTACTGAACATTCTGCTCAGGACATATTTCTACAGTAATTGTGTTCTTGCTTGTTTATCTTGTAACCTGAATGTTAAAAATAAATTCTGTATGCAGGGTAAAAGCACATTTTTGTTTATTCTTCTGGGATAATGTGCGTTCATACTTTAGTAGTATAACAGAGATTTGATTTGTTGATAATTCTTAAAAGCATGCAGTATTTTCCATCTGTTCATGCAATGGGATTGAGAATCAGAAAAGCGTAAGAATTTCACCTTATGCTTTTATGCTGGAAAATGCCGAACACATTCATTTCCCATTTAACTTTAGGATGGTTGATCAGAGTTTAAAAACTTTGTACTATGGACAAGGAGATAACAATGTTAAATTTGATACTGTTTATTAAAAAAAATCGTGTACTTTCATCTAATACAACATGCCCTCCCCAAATATTAAAAATCTATGAAACTTTATCCATATTTTCAAAAATTATTGGGAACAGACAAACCAGATAATACAATTATTTTTTAAATATCATAAATTAAATAAAAATCGGATGGGTTTTTTGGTGGTTTTAGCAATGATGTGCGTAAATATTTCTGACAGATGGCTGTTCAGCTTGATTTAGTTTCTAGTAACTTCCCTGTATATGGTAGATGATTCTATCATCAGGTACCCATCATTCATTCACAGTTTTCAGCATTCAAAGTTAAGCACAAAAATATCCAATTTTATTTCCTCCTTTTCTGCTATTTATTATTCTAAGTGTCTTTATTTTGCTTTTTGAGGAAAAAAAAATAAAAGTAAGCTCAGGCATTCTTTATCCCAAAGTAATTCTGTTATTTTGAAGAAACATAAGAATGCACACAGACCCTTATTAAAGGAGATGGAATATTGAGTATTTTGCAGTTCATTGCTTGAAGAGAGTGCACAAAAAATCAATTTGGCTAATTGAATATAGTCCTACAATGTAGTTAAATGTCTTTAGAGCCCTTCCAACAAAAAAAGCAGGTCTCGGTACATTCTTGTACATATTCCATCAGAGTTAAAATATTTTTGTCAGCCAATGCTTTATCCCACTGCTAGAAAGGTTTTCTGCACTGCAATCTAAATTTCTTTTATTGCGACTTCATCATCTTTATCCTTATTAATGTTTCTCTTTTTTGTTGTTAATGAGTTTTAACTACTTGTAGAATAAATTCATGGGTTTTAAACAAGAAATACTGGCTGTTATTGCTTTACTTTGTCATGTATCTTCTCAGAGTTGAGATCATTTTGACTCTCTGCTTTCAAACCTCTCCAGGATGTCAATACTGGGTAACAAGAACAGCCAAACAAGATTGCAAATAGAGTCTTTGTTGCTTAACAATTGCTTAGAGTGCCTGTTCCTTTCCTGGTGTGAGATGTTGTTCTTCATGTGCCAAACAAAACTTGGCAAAACACACTGCACTCTTTATGATTTATTGTCATTGCCTAGTGTCTTTCAGACTTTATATTGCTGAAAGGCAAGGATACTTGGGCAAAGTCAGTTTAACCCTCTCTTCTTGTTATGCAGCTCAGGGGGAAATAACGATCCACAGGAGCAGCTTGGAAGGTCTCCCAGTGTGATAAATTGGGAATAGCAGTTGTTTAAGAACAGCCACAGTGCTTTGCTATAATTTTTATTCACCACTCAGTCAGGTAGCATTCTAACTTCTTTTTTAAAAAGACAACTTTTATTTGAAGAGAAATTAGAGTAATTCTCTAAGCATGTGCAATTTGCCACTGTCTTCATTAAAAAAAAAGTATACTTTCATCTAACTGGCCCTTTCATCTAATTGGCCCAATTGTGTTTATTGGCCCTTTCACTTATTTATATCAAGGCATACCATCCTCCTCCTGTCTCCAAAAGGAGAAATATGCAACAGAAAAAAAGACTGAGGAGAAATAAATATAATAAATAAACAAATAAAACTAACATGAGGGAGAGAAAATGAAAGTAAAGGAAAGGAGAGGAGTCAAAAAAGTAAAGCTGAAAAAAGAGCAGGGGAGTGTATCATCCTTGTCCTAAAAGTCTTGCATTCTCTTGATTTGGCTTTAATATTATTTATTGAGCTCACCATCTGTTCGTAGATACCGATGAGGGCTTCTGCCAGCTCTAGGGCAACACTACTCAAGATGTTTCTTCCCTGTTCCCACTAAATTGTAGTGTTAATGAATCAAAGCAAGATTTTTGACTGCACAGATTGAAAGCACTGAACAAACTCTCATACATGCCTTTTCAAAACATCCACATGAATCACATATATGTGATTTATTTGTGTTTAACCTACTTCTGAAACAAGTACAATGTTCTTCTAGATCACAGGTATAGTGAGAAGAGGTAGAGGGTCTGTCATTCCCGGTAGGAATTTTACCTGTCCAGAGCTCTGGTGGTGGCTCTCCACATGTACACTCATCATGCTTTCTCAGGATCAGCACCATTCATTGTCATGCTTGCAGTAGTTAGGGCACCTTGCCCAAACAACCTTCCCTCCTTTAGCCCTCTCACTCTCCTTCCAAACTGCCCCAATCTCTTCAATGTCAATTTGTTGTGGCACCTTTGGGGATGCATAGTAGGTACAGGAATGGAGAACAGGGAAACTGACCAATCCAATTCAGGGAAGTGAAAAAGTTCTGCTGTGCTACAAGTAGGAACATGTTTTGGATGAGCAATTTAAGTATTAAATTGAACTTCATATCTCCCTGAAAACAATACCTAAAGTGTTTCCCCCAGTAATGGTTTTACAACCTTCTTTCCTTCTGGCAGCAGCTCACTGTGTGCCAGTAAATTCCCCCTCTTGCAAAATCTGCAGAATCTGCCAGCTGGAACGATGTACAGTGGTGTCCCATGGACATGAAGAGTGCACTGGTTTTTGGCAGCGCTATGGACAGCTGAGGAGTGCACTCAGCACTGGTGTGGCATTGCTTTGGAAAGGATCTACATGGGATAACACTCTCAGGCACACAGTGTGATTCTTGGGGTGTCCTGTGCAGGGCCAGGAGTTGGATTTAATTATCCTGATGGGTTCCTTCTGATTCAGCATATTCTACTCAGTTCTATGATACATCTGCATCCAGGGTTCTCATTCTACCTGATGTAAAACACTTATGGAATGCCTCTGCGGACATGTCAAGTAAAGTCTATTACACTGAGATGAACTGCAGTTAGGAAGTGGGGAGCAGGTACCCAATCCTACCTGGGTTAGGCAAATCCATTAATCACTACAGAAGGCAGAGTCTGAAGGTACTTCTTTGCCCTTCTCTTTTGCAGACATCTTCTAAAATAGACTAAAGTATTCCTAAGGTATTCCTCTATAGATATGAGCAATTTTGAATTTGTTTAGGTGTGTGACCAAGTCTTAGTAAATTTTTTGAATTATTGTTTGTCTGATCCTTTTCACTAAAGCATCTGTGACAGACAATGGGAAATACCCAGTGGACAATAATGATCCTTGTTGTTTTGGCTATCTTATCTTATAATATGCTGTTAATTTTGTAATAGGAATGTCCAAGAAATGTTGAGGCAGTATCTTCACTCTCCAGTCTAAAACACTTAATTCATAAAGTTATGGTTTTTCTCTCTGATGGATGATACAAATTTTTTGTCTCCCATCTGTATCTGTTTTATCAGTTAGACACTTCTCCTGGACTTCTAAATTGTTTCATACTTCACAGGAAGGAGATGTGCTTTAAAGACCCATTTCAACTGTAATAAAAATAGAATCTAATATGGAACAACATATTACAAGCAAAGACATCTGTTCACATTATTATGAGAGTCTCAGTCCAATTACATTCACTATAAATTATGGAAGAACAATTGAGATAAAAATGTGCATATTATTGTTTCAGAGCTTAAGGCTGAGTTGAAGATTAGGGCTCTGTGCATCCTGAATTCTGAAAGCATTCCCTGAGATATCACAATCCACACTTAATGCAATAACATAAAAAAGCAGGTTAAACACAACTTTGTAAATATATTTAAACATTGGTTGGCCAAAAAACCCCACAGGATTTAAAATATCTAGGATTTAAACACTGTCTCCAAATAAGAAAGTGTGTCATGTCATACTGTCCTGGACAGATACTCTTCCAATATAAAATTTACCTTCTTTTAAAATTGATACTTGTTTTACATAGAATTCAGGAACATTCAATGCAATTCCATTCTTTGATGCAGCCATTTCACTGGTGAATTTAACCTACTGTTTTAAAAAAATATATTTCTAAATAATCTGGCTCTGTTGAGATGAGAAAGGATTTTAATTTGTTCTGCAGGCATCAGCAGGATCATAGGATTATAGAACTTTGTATGTTGGAAGGGACCCATAAGGATCATTTTGGCTCAAACTCTACCTCTTAACAGAACCAACTTAGATCCCATTATTCAGGGCATTGAGCAATTACATTTTAAATAATCCTGAAGTGTGACATTTAATGAAGTCTCTCAGCAATCTCATTAATTTTTCCCCCTAACAATTAATTAGAATTTCACACTTTGCAATGTCTGTCCGTTTCCTCTCACCCTATCATTTTTATCCCTAAAAAGCATCTCTATCTTTTCTAAACCTTCTCTTTCAGTCGTCAAAGAAAGCAACAAGATCCTTCTCTTATCCTTCCCATAAATAGTAACGGAGTGGCAAAACTGGGCCATTTGTCTCCACTGGCCAGTTGTCTCCATACAACTTCACCAGTGTTGAACAGAGAGGAGAAAACACTTTTCTACCTTCTGGCTTTACTCCTGCTTATGCAGTTTCAGTATTCTTTGAGCTTTATCACAGGGCTGCATGGTTGACTCACCATGCTGTGTTCCTGAAAATCCCCAGGTCCTTTCTGACAGCAAATGAAATCAATTAAAGGGAACTGTTTTAGGCTGGCATTATTTCTTTAAAGAAAAGATTTAATAAACAGGAAGAATATGAGATGGGTCCACATTCTAGCAATTCATTTTGAGTTTACCAAAACCTGTTGATTTACTTCATATTATCGCTACAACTTCAGGGTGTCACAATCTATGAATACCTCAGAGCTTCCTCTTACCTCCATAATAGGGCTTTTTATGAAATTAACCATAATTTTCTTCTCACTTTTGATACTAATAACCTATAATTGTTCAAGAATGTGAAATGTAGTCTGGATCTACTCTGCAAATGAAAACTACCTTTGCTTGCTGCCTTCAGTGACTCTCTCTGGTCAGCCACTGAAAGCTGTCAGGCTGCTCTAGTATTCTAGGTGTGTGAGCACCTTCCCTTCATATTTCCTGATGTGAGTGTAGGTTACTTGCCTGTATGCTGCAATTAGACACAGGAAGTTTATGAACAAAAATTCCTGCTGGTTTTCCTAACTTCTGGTAGGATTCCATATTTCACATGCTCTTTGCTCGTTGTGATTAGAAGCCACAAGCTGGAAAGAAAATACATGTGTTTTGCATCTTGATTCACAAATGACTGACACTTGAAATCTCTAACAATTGGCAACAAAATGGGAATAGCAGTGGTTGGACTGAAAGGCAGGATACAGGTGAGAAACAGTGGTTCAAACTTTGGAGGTCATATACATATACACATTTATTCGGTATATAACCTCCATATAGACAGTATCTGGATTTCAGTAGCTTGTAAGAATGTTCCTTCTCATTTCATCATGCTGAATCTTTTGGTTTTCAGGAATTCTACAAGGATCTCAGATTTCTGCAAAGAGTGGAAGTTACTCAGGACTATGAACTTGTGTGGGGTTAACAGGGTAGGAATACAGGGTAGGTTAATAGCTTGGAATGATTATGTCCTTAATTTAGTGCTGCAGGTACAGCAAATGCCTTGTTTTTCACTCAGTAAATGAAAACTAAACTGAGTAGAGCATATCCAGCACAGAATCATCTACTTGGGTATCACCTTCCAAACTAATTTTCTTCTCCCCTACATAGATTTGCTGGTGGAGAGCTAATGCTTAGACAACAAAATAGGAAACTCAGATCACTATAGGTATCCAGAATTATTTTATAAACGTATTCATGGAATACAGTTGTTTGCCATAACTGTTATCATCAAGGATGGCATCTACCACTCTTAAATTTCTATCTTGCTAAGCTTTTCTATTTCTTCCTTTTTTAACACAGAAAGCCAAGCAATTTTATCCACCTTTCTATTGCTTTGATCTATTGCAGTAATCACTGCTTTTCTTTTGCAATTGATAAATAATGGGTATTTTTCCCTTTTTTCCTGGCCTAACTTATTTTCTCAGTCCCTCTCTGCATGAAATTTTTTCTAAAATGCTCATATCCTTCCTCTTAAAACTCATTCACCAGCCCCTGGATGCAGATCTAGTCTGGTTTTCTTTGCATGTCCTGGTCTCTGAGCTCCTGTTACAAAAAACTTCCTTTAGTGATGAGATACCACCACTTGGGGTAGATCTGCTGCACCTTTTTTAAAATAAACCCTACCAAAAATATCCAAAATGTTTTTAACTCTAAAATTAGGTCTCATGAGAACACAAACTGGACTGCAGTTATTTTGCTGACAATGAAAATTCATGTATTTAGGGAGAGACAGTTCATAACCATATACATAAACAACCGTAAACATACCATAAACATAAGGATAACCATAAACAACTTTTGTAAACAAGTTTAACTGTGCTGATTGTCCAGGCAAAATTATGTCAAATATTTAGCTATAACAAATACCTAACTGGAAGTGTGTGCAAAGCCTAGTGCAGTACTCACTGCTTCTTTCTTCAGGAAAACAACCGAGGGGGAAAAAAAAGAAAACCACACCAAAACAAACCCAAAACTAAACAAACCCAAACCAATCTTCAAAAAGTAGTTTTCAATTCTAAGCAAAAATAGTCCAAAGTCCTGAGAAGGAGAAATTACTCTGAGCAAGTTTCAGACACGTTTTGTAACGCATAAAATGAGCTATGTGCATACCTGGATTGTCCTTTTGGAAAAGGTATGACAACAATGTCTAGACTTCTAGTGTGACCTTGGTTTTTGACTATCATCTTATAGTGCAAGGATCTCCTGGTAGGAGCTGAGAGATTGTTCCTTCCCTAGGGAAGAACTGGGTGTGCTTATGGTGTGGCATGCAGGAGAAACAAGTGACAACATGGAGGCAGAAATCTACAGACAAAGAGAAATCTGAACAGCTTTAGACTTAGTTTGTGCTTTTCTTAATAGATCTGAGGGAGCCTATGCTTGACTTGAAGTGCATAGTCTGAGGTTTTCTTTCACATTTTCTATAAAAAGAGGCCGACTTCTTACGTGCATTTAAATATTTACTTTGCAGCTTCTCTTTATATATAGGCCATTGAAAGACTGTCAGAAATGACAACTTCACTGAGGCAAATGTGCTACCCATTGGTCAAATACAGTGTGCTAAATAGATTTGCTCTGTCTGTAAAATTATCAACTGCTTTCATGGAGTTTCAGGAATTTCTTTTATTCCTGAATCCAAATCTCTAATCCAGCATATGTCAAATTATGACTCTAGATAATCTAAAATATTATCTGGGAACATCTGTCCTATCAAGTAATTTAAGTTACATGTTCATGTTACATGCCAGTTCCCTGGTTGTTCAAAATACATACACACGTGTAGGTTTATTTGTTCCTGAGCACCAGCTCAGAGTAAGTCCAACTAGTTTACTCTGCAAAAAATATAAATGCAGTTCCACTGCATCACCAATTGAAACTGGAAATATGGGCAAGAGCATGGCAGAACTGGCTCTTTCTGCCAGACTCAACCACCTTGACACAAGGACCCATGGCCCAGAGCACATGGGCGCACATTATACCAATGTTACAGAAACACCCATTCTGGTCAGCTGTGACAGAGTCCTTCAGGGCGTCCCAAAGGCTTTGAATGACAAACCCACAACACCTAATAACTGTATCCTGGGCCTATGGGCTTGGCCTTTGGTCTAAAGACTGTGTGGTTCAGGCAACCATCCTCTTGCTCTCAGCTGCATGGAGCTGGCCTTGCTCAGCTCCACTTACCCAAACCAGGTTGGGCACTGTAGGGGGATAGAATATAAGAAAATAAAGATAGTGTAGAAAGTAATCTTACCCCGAAGGAGTTGCAGCTGGGCCAATTATCAAATATTGTCAGTTGGCTATTTTGTGAAGAATAGAGTCAGTGCTCTGTGGAGCTGCCCATGAGACACACCAAGAAGGTATGAAACTTTTGTGGTAAGGAGACAATGGTATGGAACCCCTGTGATGACAACAGGGCAGGCAGGGGAAATGAATGGAAATTTGAAGCACACATGAAGGACAATGCCATGGATGAAGGCCAAGTCATTTAAGCAGTTCCAGCTACTGGGAGGCTGCTATAAGGACTCCCCAGAGCCTTCTCTTCTCCAGGATGAGCAGCCCCAGCTCTCTCAGCCTTCCCACATGCTGAAGATGTTTCATCATCTCCGTGACCTCGTGCTGGACTTTCTCCAATAAGTTCACATCCCTTTTTGTCCTCAGGAGCCTGGAGTTGAACGCAGCAGTCCAGATATGTCTCACCAGTGCCAAGCAGAGGCAAAGAGTCATCTCTCTTGACTGCTTCACCTAAAGCAGTCCAAGATGCTTGGACTTGCAGGCCCCAGCCCCTCGCTCCTCTCCCAGTTCCCTCAGATTTGAGGTCTCCTAAAGTGCATGTGTTTATCAAGCTTTCACATTGTTTAGTGCTTTGAAAGCAGAAATTTATCTATTCACAGCAATGCTCCTTCTGCAGCTTGCTTTAGTCATTGAAAATTCCTTACAAGTTTCAGTTTCCACAAGGAGTATTTTTCATAAAAGGGCTGTAAACAACATATAGTGTGAACATTTTCACAGCAACACATCCCACCTCCCAAGACAGCATTTTATCTGGCAGCTAAGTTCACAATTTTAGCTCCTAAAGATGGCAGTTGTAAGTCTTTATATTATTAATTGTTGTGGCATATAAAGCAGTCAACATACCAATTTGGCAAAAGCAGTCTCATAATGCAGAATATGCATATAGCATGTGGACTATCAATAAGGAAGTCCCCTGCTGGTGAACAGGATTTTTCTTAGTATCATTATTATTGTGATAGTAAAATTACCTTGATCAATGCTATTTTACTGGTACATTTCTCTTGAGTGCTTGTAATGGTACAATCAGATGTGTGCAGGTCAACCACTGATTTTTTTTAATATAACATTTCTTACAATGAAGAGTAGAGTCGTGGCAAATTTTTGGATATAAATTACTATCCTCATTGGAGAGAAAAAAAAAAGTGGAAAGAATGTAAGAATAGGTTGGTTTACATAGAGACATATTGACGTGCAAAAGTTTCAGTGCACATTCTGTCCTTGAGTTACAGAAACAAACTGAAGAGTATATTAGTGCACAAGAGGCAAAAACAAAGTAAAGTAAAAACTGAGGAGAATCAAAAAAGTGCCAGAAGCAAACACCACTTATTATTTCCCACTTTTCTTACTCTGCCCAAGTGCTGCAGTCCATTTAGAGCTTCACCTGAACAAGTAGACTCAAATGGCTTTGTCCTTCTGGGTACATCTGCCCTATTGCCAGGAAATACTAACATATGCCTGTTAGCTGTAAACAGGACAAACTTGCCAGCCACACAACAGAGTCAGATAACTGGATAAATTGGCACCAGAGACGTCCTGAAGCTTCTGCAGGGACTGGATTCGGGGACCTGCTGGAGGTACCAGATTCAGCATGTTTATATTTGTGTTTGTTCTGAATGCAGAGAAGAACTGGGAGAAGGAGAGGCAGGTTTATATTGGGTTATAATATAAGATGATTTGGACATATTAAGCACAGTTCTGATTTAATGCATCCTCATACAGAAAAAAGGTCATAATTTGATCTTTTTCTGGGAGTCCTGCACGGCACTCTGATCAGAGAGACAAACATTTTCAAGATTAACAAACCTCTGTGTTGTGCCTCCTCATGGGGCTCAGCTCAGTTTGTGAGGATTTTTTTCTGTACTCTATCTACTGCTCTTTTAAAGCTTTCATGATCATTATTTTATTTCTCCAGGTTGTTGTAAGTGGTCTCTTAAGCCCTTTTTTTCAGGCTAAAGGATAGTGTGGATTCATTTTGACATTTGCTACTGTTGGTAAAGCCTTCAAGTTTCATTTTTACATGATCACTAAATGGGAGTTTGATCTGACTGACAGATCAGTCCATGAAAATGGCTGTAGTAGATTGCAGTCCTTTCTGCTGTCAAGCTTATCGAGACCCTTTCACAAAGAAAAAAACCTTTGCAGCTGCTGAGATTTAAAAAAATGTACCTTTTTTTTAAATATGTTGTGCTCCTGTATAAATGCACTAGGATCCTTCTGTGAAAATAAACCAATAAAAAAATCCTGGAAAGCTTTTGAAGGTCTTACACAGTTTCAGCCTTAGGTGAAGTATCATAGGTATGCTATAAATCCCCAAAATCACACAGGTTATAATGAAGATGTTGGCTCATCCCCAAAAATACAGATAGAGTGTGATACTGTGTCTTTTCTGATTTTGATCTAGTACACTGAGGCACTTCATTTCATGCAGATTGATCAAAATCAATGTCTAGCTCACAGATTCTTCATTTCATTCTGTTGTTCCAAAATACCTGTCCTCACTGAATCACCGTGCAAGACAATATGTGAAAAAATAAATAAAAGGACTGTGATCTAGATATTGCTTCAAGTAGCAATAATCTATGTTATTCCCTTTGTCTGAATAAACTCAGTGTGCATTGGGTGATTACCTCTTTCCCTCTGCTTTAGTTGGCCGCTTAATTAAGGTCCTGTTTTACAATACTGAATAATGCATATCGATTCATAGCTTTCAGAAAAAACTGCAAGAGTAAGATTGGCATCTGGTGGACTTGACAGATGCACGAGGCGCTCACAATGCTTTTCTGTCAGGCAATTCAGTCCCCAGAAAAGGAGAGTGCATGACTAATGAGTTTTGCACCTCCTCTTCATGTGCTCATCTGCTTTCCCATTGATGTAATTTATGAGGCACTTCTGTGAGTCACGGTTAGCACACTGAAGTGGCAGCGCTCGGTGGCAGCCATTATAATAACCATAAAGCAAATAAAACAGGATTCAGGAAAGTGGGAAATGAAGTCTTGGCAGCAGAGAACACCTGTTTTCTGTTTATGTCGTCGCTAAATATTTGCAATTCATTAAATAGTCACAATCAGAGTTTAATAACGTATTTACATTCACAACTGCTTTTACAAACCAGAATTCTTGCATAATTGCTGGACTTCTGAAGAGCAGATTTTCTTCATCTCCACTAAATGAAAACTTCCATACCAGTTTGCTATGATGAAGTGAGTAGTTTATGTGACATCACTTTAATAAAACTTTTGACATTCACATGACCATCTGCTAAAGGGAACAGAGCAGATATTCCTAAACTGTCACAGGGAGACACTTCTGCAACCCCTACAGACACATCTAACCAAGCAGCAGATGGGGCTCAAAATAAACTTAATGTGTTTGAAATGCAGTTGTGTCACAAAGACACATTTGGAGACGAGGACAGAAAGTCTTTGGTACCCATCAGAAAACTGCTGCTGTCTACAAGGGTCAATAGGGAGCCATTTAGCTGGTTCTTAGGAATGTATCAGTACAGGTACAGTACATGACAGTTTTTTCTGGGTCGCCCACTGATTTTTGAGATGAACAGAAACACTGTGTTCCATAAGAATGAAATAAAGCAGGGAAGACTGTGTTCAGTCAGGAACACAGATTTAAGATAGACCAAGACAGACAGTGATGTTACTGTACATAGGATTTATTCTGAAGGAATATAAAAGTAGGGTTGTCCAGGGTCTTTTAGGTACAAGCCAATAGGACAAGTCATGAATTTTTATTAGCATCCCAAAAGCTGCATTGCTAGAAGTCCAGAAAGCTGAGCAATGCTTGTATGCATGTTATAAAAGAGGACATAACAAAGTGAATGTGTTCAGCAAGTCATTAGATATTTTTATAAAAGCAGACTTTTGCTGACCGTGACAAACGTCTAGCAATCCGAAGCTGAGCTAATCATTAGGGAGAGCAGAGACAGGAAGTTCAATAAGAAGTGCAAAACACTGAATCAGCGTTGAAACTGACTGCATGAACAGCAGTCCTGCTGAGGAGAACCTAGAGACAACAGGGAATGGCAGGCTGAGTACAAGCTGACAGTGTGGCACTACTGTAAATAGGGCAGGTTATGGACTGCCCCATGTGAGGATCATGGCAAGCAGGCTGAGGGAAGTTCTTAGCTTCCTTCTCTCAGTATTACTGATGAATCCCCATGTACGTGCAGATCAGGGTCCTTAAGTTTAATAGGGCCATGGAGAAACTGGAGAGGGTCCAGCAGATAAAAGCTAGGACGGGACACAGAACGTATGTGAGGAGCTGGACTTTGGTCTTGTGAAGAGCAGACAGAGGAGCTGGGCTTGCAGAGGGGTGATCAGCCTAAGTCTCTGCAAATGGCAGCTGAAAGCTGATGGTGCCACTCATCGCTGCAGAAGCTCTAGATGGACTTGTGTTGCAGTTTGGGAGGCTTAAGGTGGACATTAGGAAAAGATACATTTACCCAGAAGGTAGTGCAGCAGTGAAATGGGTTAGTCATGGGGCAGCCAGAATCTATGATTTTGGAGGTTTTCAAAACTTCTTAAACGTAAACATGACTTACTTAATCTGCTACAGCAACAGCCCTATTTCAACCAGAAGTTTGGAGAAGAGACCCCAAGAATTCCCTGCCAAACAACATTTTTTACAGTTTTAGGATGGTCTCAGGGTTTAAAACCAGCTGGCAACGAAGTACCACACATCCACTTGCTCACTTCCCCAGCAAGATCAGAGAAATAACTGGGAGGAGAAAAGTGAGAAAACTCATGGGGTAAAGACTGTTCTAAAGGTAAAGCAAAAGGTACACACACACAAGCAAAACAAGGAATTAATTCATCCCCTCCTGTGGTCAGCCAGGTGTTCAGCCATCCCCAGAAAAGCAGGGGATGCTTACACACTGATTTGGGAAGACAAATGCCATCATTCTAGAGATCTCTCTATTAGTTCTTCTCTCCCCAGCTGTATGTACATCCCCAGCATGATGTCATATGGTCTGCAACATCCCTGTCATCAGCTGTGGTCAGCTATCCTGGCTGTCTCCTTCCATCTTCCATGCACCCCCACTCCTCTCACCCTCATGCCAGTATGAGAAGCAGAAAAGGCTCTGTGTGAGTCCTGCTCAGCAACAACAAAAACATCTCCATATTATCAACCCTGTGCTCACCACAAATCCAAAACACAGCTCCATACCAACCACTGTGAAGAAAATCAACTCAACCCCAGCCCAAACCAGCACAGATTGTTTTCTTTCTTATCCAACCTGCCCCACATGACCTAGTTGTAAGCAGTCTGAAAGCAGGTGGGAAGACTGAAGCCATATCAGCAACATACAAGTTAAAAGGCTTCCTTAAAACTGCAGTAAAGGATTCATAGAGATTGCTTGCAACAGCATCCAGAGAGAGAGTGGAAAACAAATCAAAACTCTGAGAAAAGGCAATCTGAGACCAACAGAACTCAAGCTAAAAAGAAGTGTTGAGAGGTAAGAGTATTCTAAGCCCATTTTTTTCAGGTTAAAAAGGTGAGGTAGTATACTGCAGCATTGAAATAAAACGTTACATTTCTAATACTATTTGCACAGAGGCGTCACTCCTTCATGAAAACAAACATTGGCACACAAAGAAAAAACAAAGATCCAGCAGAAAAGAAGTAGCTTTCTTCCCCTTCTGCACAGACCTATGAAGCCCCAAATCTTTCCCTGCCTGGGAAAGTCTGGAGAAGAAAGATGAGATGAAAGACTTGATTTATTGGAGAGACCCACTTCAACAGACAGAAGCTTAGAGGGGCAGAGCACCCTGATACCCTTACAGGCTGCGGTGAAGCACTTTCTACTTGCTGAAGTAATGAATTAAAAGTAGAGGAATGACATAGAATTTAGCAATTTTCTAAAGATGAGTCTAAAGGTGTTTAAAAAGTCAATGTAGCCATTGATTCAAAAGCAGTTCTATTTGAAAGCTGTTTCAGTAGATTATACCTAGGTCATGAGTGCAGAAGCTAACATTTCTTGAAGGTTAGTGCTAAAAGTGCAGGGCCATGATGATAAGGACATGAAGAAGATCAGAGGGCTGGAACACTCTCCTACAGGCTGAGAGAGCAGGGGCTGTTCAGCCTGGAGAAGAGAAGGCTCCAGAGAGACCTTAGAGCAGTTTTTCAGTACTTAAAGGGGGCCTATAAGATGGGAACAGACTTTTACAAGCACATGTAGCAGTAGGATGAGAGTCAGCGGCCTTAAACTAGAAGAGGGGAGATTTAGACTAGCTGTAAGGGTGACATTTTGACAATGAGGATAGTGAGGCAATGGAAAAGATTGCCCAGACAGATGGTAGATACCCCATCCTTGGAAACAGCCAAGGCCAGGCTTGATGGAGCTTTGAGAAGCCTGTTATAGTGGAAGGGATCCCTGCTCATTGCAGGAATGTCAAACTAGATGGGCTCAAAAAGTCCCTTCCAACCTAAATCATTCCATGATGCTGCTCTATGATTAAAATAGCTTTATTTCCGAGGTGAGCCACACACTTTTCACAGTAGCACTGCTATTTACTGACATAAGTCAACCAAGACCTTGTGTCTTGGTGCTGAAACAAATCTATCTACAATTACCCAAGGCAAGTCTGCACACTGCAGTCTCTGTGGTTCAGAGGTTGAGTTTACCGCATTTGTACCATTTTCTGTCAACTGAAACTGCTGATTTATGGATCAAATTTAAATTTTTACCTGAATTTAGTTATTGTGCTTATTAATGCATTGCCAATTTAGTAAAATCATAGTAACTTAGCTTAGTGTGTTCTCAGTTAAGTAAATATTGATGTGTCCAATACAAGCGAGTTGTACGGAATGAACATTGAGACCTTAAGTAACCTTAGGCAAGAAATTTACGACTCAGCTGTCTCTCTGCAGGTTCATTTCCTCTCAGCAGCAATTCAAAAAAGAATTAATCCACTGCAGAATTAGCTTTCTCCAGAAATGCAAATCTTCTTCAGCAGAGCAGCATTATTTAAGCACTTTTATTGCTCAAGCAATTGGGGGTGACGTCTTCTTGGAAGAGCTTATAGAATTTGTAGAGTGTGAAAGTTATAGCAATGTGCAACCACAGCACAGAGGTGGAGATAGATGCAAGAAGACAGGAACGTGAGCTGTATGGAAAAAAGCCAATTTTATACTTCATTATGATTTTAGATATAACCTTCTCAGCCAATGCCTCTGTTCCACATCTGTTATTAAAAATTTGAAGTTGTTAATAATCTTTGTATTTACATTTTTTCCATACTTCTGAATCATTACATTCTCTTGAAACACAAGGTTAAATATACAGGGTCTCATAGTCCGATTACTCACCCTGTTGCAAACAATCTTATGGCATAATATTTTGAAACCTGAGTTAAAAACAAAAAAATTGTTTTCTTGCCTTACAATGTAGGAGCAGATAAATCGTAAAGACAAGGACATTTCTGAAGAAGCAGCAGAACAGCTTCTTCCACAGCTACATATACACCAGAAAACAACCTAGACATATATAAATTTGATCTATTCACCTCCTTCAATACTGAAAAGCATTTGCAGTTAGAAATTGAATTATTTTGGGGG
>NW_005054461.1:1410966-1436824 GCF_000277835.1 Geospiza fortis | reverse complement strand
AGAGGAGATGGAAGAAAAATTGCTACAGCAGCAAGATGTTACATTTTTCTAGTTGTTAGACAAGAATTACTTTAATTTCACAGGCCAAAGAGTGATTCTCTAGTCTGCTATTTAAAACACAACTGTAATATTTGAGTTCCTCACAGCCTTGAATATTTTCACACATTCCATCTTCCCAAGGAGAGCACAAATGACACCAGCCTGATTCCAGAACACGAAACATGGGTAAATTCCCCAAAGTAGTTGAGTAAGTCAAGTAAAACTATCTCATTTCCAGAGCAGAGCTGAGGAGCATGTTTTGAGCTGTATGAGTTCCCTGTAGAGAACACAAAGAGAGTTAAGGTGCATCCAAATGCTGACTCTAAAGAGCCAACTCAGACAGACAACCTGTTGTGAATATTTGCTTCAAGCTAACATGAACCCATCTCTCTTCTGGTTACACATGGAGGCAGATGGGATTTGCTTGGATGTAAATATGCAAATCCTAAACCTTTTCTTTTAGTCAAATGAATGTTAACTGGAACAGCTACAGTCTGCCTAAAGTAAGCTGATGGAGAATATTCAGTACATGTATGACTCCTAAGTCTGAGTTTTCTGGAAGCTTCCAGGGCAGACCTTCAGCTGCTGAAAAGTGTTCCATCATCCTTCTTTAACACTGGGTAGAAAATTTCCCTCAAAATTCAGCACTCAGGCTCATTCTTTCTGCTGCCTTAGAGTGCAAGAATGGGGACTGTATCTTCTTGGCTCCTCAAAAAGTTTCCTAGTCATTAGGCCACGGGCTGTTTGGGACATAGCAGCTGGGAGACAGGAACAAAGAGAAAAGGTTTGGATTAGAAGTGCCACATCCTCTCTTTACCTTTTGGCACCATGGGCTGTTTGCAATGGAGCTGCAGACTGCCTGCAAGGCAGCTGGAAGGGAGAACACCAACACATGCTCTCACTTGCTCTGGCTGCTGCCTCAAGCACGCAGGGGCCCCTATGACCCACGGCTGCTCCCCAGCTGCTGCACACAGAACCCCACAAACACACACAGAACAGGGAGCCCCACAACCAGGAAAAGAGAAACAGAATTTCAGGGGAAGACAGGATGGACTGCACTGGTGAGGCACTGGTCATGGCTTTTTCACAAAACCTTTGTTTGCTAGCTCAGGTCTCTTGAAATAAAAAAAAAAAAAGTAATTAAAATGCTAGCTGGTCCATCTGTAGGTTGCCAGGAGCAGAGCTGGATGTGGCTGCTGTGCATCAGGCATGATTGCACCAGCCCCATTCCCTTTACAAAAAAGCCTGCCTGCTCCAGTGGGGAGAGAGTGTTTGGATTTTCGTATGCTTTGTTTTCACAATCAGGCATTAGTTATGTTTAAGGTCCATGAATCTGGTCTTGTGGTTTAAAAAATATTTCAACACTCTGTATAAGCTATGCAGCATGGGATTGGGGGTTTTTGTTCAAGTGGCATTAAAAAATGGGAAGATAAGACTCGTGTAACAAGCCAGGGAATTTCAAGAACAAATCTATTTGCTGTAAGTTTCTCTCCTATTTTCACAGTTTCAAAAGATTCTTGCAAGACTTTTTCATGGCCAGTCCCATATCCTGGGACCCAAATTAAATTCTTCCCATCTTATTTATTTAGTGAGGAACATAGATGTGTGAAAAGCCCCTAAAAGCAGGTATAACATAGAAAATGAATGCAATAATCCGCAAATATTTCAATATGGAGAATATTATGCAGTTAGCATATAGCAGCTAAATTAGAAGCAGGTAAGCAACAAAATAATCCCCAAACTTCACAAACTCATTTGAATGGAAAAGTACAGTTGCAAGAATATCCAAATTTGAAACATGCTCTGCAGTATCCTTAGCATATGGTGTTTACTAACCCTGCAAGTATTCAGAGCCTTGTTACTGAAGGAAATGGTCTGATTGTGTTATCTGGAATAACCGTCCTCATCCTCCTCCATTTTAATGTTGGAGACAGTAAACCATTCAGGTATTCAAGGATTTGCATATGTTTTTGGAAACTGTAGACTGACTTCCCTGATATTATTTAACCAAAGAATCAAGACTGGCCACAAGTAGCGGTGAGGCATTAATGCATGAGCTTAGTCTCTGTGATATGAAACATCAAAGGGAAAGATAATTAAGAAACAATTTTGACTGAATTAAATGCAATTGATTTGCCTAACCTGACTTATGGCATGTGGAAGATGGCTCCTTCTCCGCTTTCAGGACAGTTGCAGAACAGATTTGGTGACCTGGTAGCAGGACAGAAGCAGAATGTTGCGCCTGTGGAAGCATCCAAGCTGTCCATGCATAAACCATGTATTACTGACAGGAGGCAATGGCAGGGGACAGTAGTGGTAGGTTCCCATTTGTGGTGGACAGAAGCCCCCATCTGCCTCCTTGGCTTGCTATCTAGATCGATTCATGGCTTGCCAGGGGCACAGATCCAAGGTGCAGCAGAGGAACTACCACAGATCTTGGGCTATCACTCCCTGCTGCTTATCCACATGAGTGCCAGTAACATTGCCAGAGGACATCAGTGGGGTCAAAAGTGCCTACAAGGATCTGAGAGAAAGGATCAGGAATTATAGGCTGGCCAGCCTGCAAAAATCCTGGACCAAGGCTCCTTGGAGCACATTTCTGGGCCCATGTAGAAGAAAGGAAGAATCATCATGGGTTCACTAAGCATCAGTCACACCTGAACAACCTGATTGCTGTCTGTGACAAAATGACTGGACTTGTGGACAAAGAGAGAGCAGTGGATGACTTTGACCTTGTCTTTAGCACTTGTCAGCCCTTTTTAAAACACTCTTCCTTCTCTCAACTTAAAAAATAAGAATTACAACCAATAAAGTTCTGTAATATTTCTACCAGTTAGCACATGGGTCCTTAGTAGCTTCTGACCACAGTGAGTTGGCATGGAAGAACTCACACAAATAGTTATGTGAGTCAACTTATGGCTTTGCCAGGCTGGAGATGTAGGGAAGACATTCTCATATTTATTTCCATGACAAAACAATACAGATTTCCATTGTATTGACAGATTTTTCTCCCACATAGAAGTAATGGTGCATATCCAGACCTTTTGGTGGAGGTCTGCAGTCCAGCTGAGTGGATATGGGCTGGAAGAGCACCTGGGGTAATGCCACAAATGAGGAGAGGAAAAACAAATAAAGTATCAACAACAGGACATGAAACTGAAGAGATCAGAGCAGTAGTTGTAGAAGAAACTTTTTGAGCCTCTGTTCACCCTGACAACAACCAGTCACATCTCTGGGATCACCAGCAACATTGCACCTGCAGGTTTAAAGCATTGTCTGGAGACTGAAGTCTTTCCTGGCTCTTCGGCCAAGAGCAGGTTCACCTTCCCCTTGTCTTTCCTGTACTTTTCCCATCTGGGTAAGCAAAGGCATTACATGGATATCTGCTGACATCTTGAGAACCTTCTCTGTCACATGCCATCAACACTTATTACTCTTCTTGACCTCTACCACTGCTTTTAAGGTCTTCCCTTTCTAGGCAAACCCATCCAAAGCCTTCTGCTGCAGATCTCTGTAGGTGATGCAACATGCTCATCCCTGAAGGGCACTAAAGCCACTCCACTCTGCCCACAGGAACACTCACATGAGTCTGAACAGACCATTCCTGTTTCTGTCAAGTAGTTTCTTCCAGAAACAGCCCCAAACTTCGAGGTGCTTTTTGACAGCAGTGAGATGCTGGATGTAGGAATAGGACACCGGTACTTGCTTTCTGTGTGAGAAGATCTACGCCTTCATCAGCACATGGAAAATATTCCCTCATCTGGGGCAAAAGCTCCACAGCTGTCCAACTCCTGAAGACAACAGCAAGAACACAACCATAGAACAGACTTCTCCCCATGCTGGCAGCCCATCCACACCTTTGCCTTTTAGCTTTACCACCTCTGTATCTTCATGCTGACCTATTTCTCCATCAGCTTTTTTTCTGTAATAATTACATCTACACCAATAACGATTACTGAATTAGGCTTAAGATTTTACTTTTGCTAACAATAACTTCTTGGGCTTTATATACAAGGTGTGCTTCCTCTTTGCACGTAGACTTGAACACAACATCACATGAATGGGTTTGAATCTGTCTGTATTGAAAGCCTCCACTGATAGCTTTTGATCTGGGATCTTCACCAGTTTCCATTGCAATCCTTGATATTTGTTCCTGTGTTGCTTGTTACATGTTTATATTTTTGCTTGTGTATTTGCTTGCCTGTACATAATATTCCTTGCTTGGATTGTTTTACTGTTTCTATACACATTTAATTACAATGCTTATGGTTATAATCTACATTTGGCTTCTATCACAAAGCAGAGACATGCTCCCAGCAAATTATTATATTTACAACAAAACTGGTGAATGTCACAAAGGTGAGCTATGGATTCATAAAGTTACATATAGTTAGTAGTAAAATAAGTTGCTGTGTTCCATTCAGTGATTTCTACAGCTACAGCCTATGCTGTCCCCTTTGCATGCTGACTTACATAGTGAAAGTGTAATTAAATTGGTGATCATTGGAGCTACAGCTGCTCTTTAAGCTTCTTTGTGTTCAAGTAAAAGTAAGAATGAATTATTTCATTAGAAGGAGGGAATCAAATAATTTCCACCTGTATTCTGATTTACAGGGCTAGTAGCAGTGCATTTGTGGTAAGCATGAACATATATATCACCTTGGCTTCTCCTTGTTTCAGAAGTGGAACTGGTCTGGGAATACCCAGATGACCTTCTGAGAAGGTCAAAGTGCAGGAAGGAAGAAGTGGTATTAATAATTCTAGCAAGGCAAGGAGTTACGCACTCAAGTGTGGTCCAGTTATCCCTCCTGGTGCCTAGAGTTAAATTTTATATTCTCAAAAACTCTATTTTGCTTGATGCCTAAGCCATAAAAAATCTGGCTAGAAGTGTCAATGTTTACATGCTAACAATTCACATTCTTTAAAGTCCTGTAGGGGATGGTCTTACCCAGTACATAGACTGGAGCTAAGGAGGAAAGAGAACACAGTGAGTAGAGAAAGCAGTTCTGTCATCTCTTTTATAAAAGAACCCTGAGGTTGACATCAGAGACAATGCTGCAGAGACAGTGTTTCTCTGTCTGTGGAAATCAGAATCTGAAGCTCTTTTTGAACGCTCACTCCATGAAACTTCATTGCAGTTTCTCAAGCGGCACTTCACAGGCTAATTTGAACTGCAAGCAACCAACAAGTATCCTGCTGATAGCAGGAGTCTTTCCCTGCACCAAACTTCACAGGATGTGATAAATGTGTGTGAGTGAGGGAAGGGCCAGGGATCACTTTTAGGCTTTTGCAGTAAGACTAGAGTAAGCAGAACTGGCTTGCTACTGCTCAATCCTTGCTGCCTCAATCCAACCCTTTGCATGTGCATATTCACCTTCCTTTAATCTGTCAGACCTTACCCCCACAAATAAAAGGGTGGAACATTCCTGATACCAGGAAGTCTGAGATGAAAAGCCCTCATCATCCCAACCTGTCCTACTTTGTATGAAATAACTATTGGTTTTGAATCAGAGACTTATGGCAACTATAGATGAAGTTTTAGAACACTTGCCTAGAAGCTGCTGAATACCCAATATGACAGTGATATATTCAAAAAACAGGGATTGTAACCCTGTCAAATTAAAATAATGAAAATCAATACAAAACCCTATGAGAAAGCTGATATTAATTAAAAAGTTATTCTCCATTCTTTCCTCAGTTTAACTCATATAAACATATACACTGGTACTATGGGATGGATCACTTCTGTTTACCATGAAGAACAAGATGTGCCAGCTGCTGAATCCTTGCTATGTATTCTGAAATCTTTTTGCTGGTAGCTGTATTGGGCCACTTATTTTGTACCCCTCAGGAGTCCCCAGTTGCTGAAGCATAATCTTTTGCCTCAGGAATCCACTTACAACAGCCTCCAAAAATGTTAGGCAAGGCATCTGCCCATTTTCTGTTATTTCCTCATTTTGAGTGTCTTGTAGCTGCAGTCTGTCTTCCTGCTGGAATTCCAGGATGAGAGGGGCACAACCCACATGATATAGCCATGCAGCCATTCTCTTGTTGCCAGAGTGCCAGTCTTCCACTGCTGAGGCAGCTGTCCTGCTGCCTTGCTGCAAGCAGCACCTTCCTCAGCTGCTACTGATTTTATTTCTAAATATTTTATTTATGCCACAGGCCATTGATGCTGGCCATTCTCCCAACCTGTGCTCTAGTGCTTTTTGGGGTGCTTTCATGTAGATCAGTTTCTGTTCATGCTGTCATCTCAGTCTGTGTATTTCTGGTCTTTTCCTCCAGCCTGGGTAAAGGCATGACAGACTTTTAGAGCAGGGCTTAAAGCACGTGCCTTGCCTTAACTCTCTTATGAGCTGGAGAGAGTCTCAAGGTGCTGGGCTTTCTTGTGTTATCTGTAGGCATCAGAATGCATGTGGAGAACGAGTATATTCCTATTAAGCCTTCCAGAGGCACTAACTTAAACAAGAACAGTGGACTATACATGCAGATATACTACCCCCGCAATAGAACCAGACCAGAGATGTCAAGTGTAGAAATTCTCCTTCTGGTAGAGTTCCTTCCCTATGGAAAGAGGAATCAAATATCAAATTAAATGTCAATAGTTTGCCACCATCTCCCCCTTTTTGCTCAGCTGCTTAAGCCTTACTGAAATACAAGGAAAAAACCCACAGAACAAAGCTCATAGAGTCAAATAAATTATTATAACAATTCACAGACAAAATTCTTGTTCTTCAAAACTCATTTCAAAACCTCATATATGGAGAGACAGACCTTAGTCTCAAGTCTTTTAGAGACCATTGAAAGACAATACAGTGTGTAGATGTGAGGTTTGGAATTCCTAAAGCCAATCTCTCCTGAAGTACTTTATTTTTAAGGTTTGATAGACATACACAGAGCTATAGAATGTGCAAGAATAACAGTAGTTCCTGCTGGAACTATGCACTATACTTATCTCCATGGCAGCCAAGCAATTAAGAAAAGAATAAGCAAACATCTACTGCTGCACTGCTGCATACTTCTTTCCCTCAGCCCTCTTCCTGTTTTTTGTTATTTGCCAGCAATATGTACTCTGCTGAAGGTATTCAGCCTGATCCTGTCCCACCTGGAACGAGGAGAGACTAAGGAATGAGTGCTGTAACGACCGGGTATCAGCTATCAGCTCTTCCCAGAAGCAGCTCTACCAAGTCTTTCACTTCACATTGGCAACTCATTGACCCCAGCCATAATCTCCTTTCCCTCATCACACAGGGATGTCTACAGCTTGTGCTGTCCTATGTCCTTGCATTGTGAACCCTTGTGACCCATGGCCTCTTGTCTGGTTGCTGACACAGATTTCTCCACACAAGCACGGGCTAGAGAGTGAGACTGCACAGGAAAAATAGAATAAAGAATATTTTAGGAAGAAGGTAAGAGAAACTGCAGTTGAAGCAGGACTTGATCAGATAGCCATATCAACCAGCAGCTTCCATATACATGGCTGTCCTCATCTATCCACACTTTCCTCCATTTTCCCATACTTCTAATTCCTGCCCCCACCTTGATCCATCTTTTTTCCCACACTTCCCTCCTCCTAAATAAACAACTGTAGTTACTTTTTCCCCGTTGGTTCCAGTTTTGCTACATCCATAACCACATTTGGCATTTCTGATACCTTTAGCTATTACATCTCAACCTTACATGATACAGAGCTATTAAGGTTGGAAAAGACCTCTAAGATCATCCAGTCCAACTGTTAACCCAGCCCTAACAAATCCACATCTAAATCATGTCCCCAAGTGCCACATTTACACATTTTTAAATACCTTCATGGATAGTGGACTCTACCACTTCCCTGGGCGGCCTGTTCCCATGCTTGACAGCCATTTCTGCGAAGAAGTTTTCCCAAACCTTAACAAGGTTTATTGATATGGTAGCATGGACACTGAGGGTTTTTTCCCAAGATTGCACTCCCCAAAAAGAGTCCAGTATTGCCTTCCAGTTCTCTTACAGTTACCTGGGAAGCTTGTCCTTCTCTCACACAGTTCCCCATAACCAGCTGTGAAATCTAGCCATTTTTCATGGTGTTACACTGTAATGTTTGCCAGCTGCTCACTTTGCTGTTTGTTATGTTTGGCAGTTTCTCTTGTTATGTCCCCTATTTTCTCATGTTCTGTTCCATTACCTAAGCCTCACCATGGGGCCTAGTCGTCCTCATAATGTATTTCAATGCGGAAACTAATCCATAATGTGTCCTGGTGCAGAAATCACAGAAAAATACAAACAACTTGTCCCGTAGATGAAATCGCAGAAAACATGATTGGAAAGGATTTCTGGAAGTCATCCAGGTGAGTCTTGAGAATTGCCAAGGCAGGAAATTCACCACCTCTTTGGTCAACCTGTTACAGTGCTTAACTGCTCTCACCATGGAAGAATTCCTTCCTTACACATCACTGGCAGTGCTATTGCTCTGCCTTGCTGCTGAAAAATTTTCCTCTTGTCATTTCGCTGCGCACATCTGATCCAAGTCTGGCGCAAAGTTCTTTTTTACAGCATGAAAGGAAAGTTTGTTCCCAAATTCTATGAAGTCCACTTTTCTGCTTATCACAACAGCAACATGTGTGGTTCAGGACAAAGAAGGGGTTAAAAAAAACAATTAAAATTAACCAAATTACTTAATGCAAACAAAAGTCAGCCACCTTTCCTCATAAATGGTTCAAAGGCCACATCACAGTTTTCAGTTCTGTGGAATCACTTCCCCTAAATCAAGGCTACCTCTTGTACAGAGAGAAAAGGAAGGGGAGAGCCTGGGGTTTAGAGCAGAACAGGCAGGGAAGCTATTCCAAAGCTTTAATTGAAAGATACTGTCAGAAATTCAGAAAAGGAACTCTAGACCTGGCTAAGGATGTTAGTATTGTCTGAGTTGCTAAGCAACTACATAAGTTATTAATATCAACATTAAGTAAATTCTGTTATTTCAATAATGAATTACAGTCTACTTTGTATTATTTAGAAAAAACCAAAGCATACTTTGTAGTGATAGAGTACTTCTCAATCTTTCACTTTACAGCAGCCTGCCACTAACATATAAAACTCATACACTGGTTAAAAAATAAAAATTCTTAATCCAAATGTCAATACCCAGATAGAAGCAGACTTCTTTCCTAAGTTTTTCCCCTTTCCTTGAGATGTTTTAATGTCACCAAACCTGAAGTTGATCTCTATCACTCAAGTCCTTCTATTTTTTTGTATCTACATCTCTGTCAGCTTATGGCAGAAAGATGTATTATAGTAATCAGTGTTGTGCTGAAGGTACAGCATCTTTTTTGATGCTTATAAGATTTATGAGCTAAAACAAGTGCCAGTCAGCATAGATGTTAACTACTTCAAAAAATGCTGTTGAAATCATCCCTGAGTACATTTTTTTATTTTTTACTCTTTTTTTTTTTGTGCTGAAAAAGGTGCCAAAGCATATTCAGACATTTTGGTTGTTGTACCATCTCATGGTAAAGAAAAAAATTCAGTGACATGAAAAAAGAAAAAGCTACACAGGATAAGATGTGAAATCATTTAATAGAAGATCAGCAGCTTAATACATTTGCAGATGTAAGTATTTACTTATGATTTTTGTGATTTGTACCATGTAAGAAATTCATACCACATACTTAGAAGTAACACATAGATCATTGCATAACTTCTCATCAGTTAGAATAATTCTGCTTTTGATTGTGCCATGAATATGATGGGCCAAATAATTGTCACCTAGTGAAAGCTGGGGAGGTTTTACAGATCTCAACAGACCAATTTACACTGGTCAAGCACCTGATTCATCCTTCTTCCTCCTCTCTTGGCACTTCCTTATTGCTTCTTTGGGGAAGGAAGGTAATTTCATGTTTGCAGTCTATCTAGGAATTTGTTTATTTTTAAATAAGGAAAAGTTTCTTCTGGGTGTTATTTGAGGGTGAACAATAGCCTCAGAACTTAATTCAAAAAGCAGCTCTTAAGCACACAGTTGCATCATGAATATTTATCTGGCCATATGCAAAAGCTCTGAATATCTTGGCTCCACTGCTCTCCTTCTGCATGAGACCCCCCTTTGTTGGGAAAATGCTGCCATCGCAACCAAGGGCAGCAGAAGGCGAGGGGGTTGGCAGGCAGGGAGAGAAAGCAGGTTGGGTTTTCAGGCTAATTACAAGGTTTTGTGTTCTGGGTCACCTTGTAAATGAAATACGATGCTCAGAAAGCTGCAGCCAAAGCTGCTCGGCAGAAAGTGGAGCACACGCACAAAGGTTCTGCTGGTGTTTAGCCTTCCTCGAACACAACCTGCAATTTTCATGGTGAGCAATTACAATGGCTCTAGAAAATTGGTTCCTAGGGCATCTTGCTAAATAGACAAAAGTTGTTTTTATATGCCAGGCTGTAAAACTGTTCTCTCTGGGTCTGGTGAGTGATCTGTATCAATAGACTTCTTCCCTCAGAATTCTTTTGACACACTTGCTAAAATGCATTAAAATTAATTTTAACACAGCCTCAACGAAACAGATTTGAGCAGCTTTGCAAGCTAATGCTGCTTCAAAACATTTTGTCATATTGATCAGTTTAGCACTCCTTCAGTTTAAGGCTGGCATGGTTTCCAATTATCTGTACTGCACATGTAAAACATTTCTAGGCTATCTGAGGAACAGATCTGAAGGCAGCTGGAGTCTGGTTCCTACATCTCCTCTGCCTGTGGCCTGTGCTTATGTTTTTCATTCACCTTATAATTCTGCAACTTGAACCACATTTGCCAAAGGAATATTGTGAAAATTAGTATTTTCACTGTTCTTTGGTGGTGCCTCACCCTCACTCCTGCTATTTTCTGGATGACAGTGGGCTGGTTGTTTATTTACACAGTAGGGTTCTGTTTTCAAATGCAGCTTCACATAAATGAGCACCAAGGGCACTTTCACTCTTAAAGCACTGTACAGGATGTGTGTGTGTATGTATATATATATATACATATATATATATACCAGGGCTGATACCTGACACAGGGTATGGATGTTGTAGGGACATGAAATTGCAGACAGGACTGTGAGAGCACTTTGGGGGCCCCTCAGGTAACTGCAGCCTAAACACACCTGCACACTGCATCTCAGCTTTACCCGTGCAGCTCGGCAAGGAGAGGACTTTGCTGCTGAACGTTTGCAGCCCTGGGGCTTTTTAAAAGCTGTGTAGATGTAGCAATTAGGATATGGTTTAGTGTTGGACTTGGCAGTGCTGGGGTAATGGTTGGACTCAATGGCATTAAAGGCCTTTTCCAATCTGAACAATTCTATGATAGTGTTTATCTGAGGTGTTGATGAGGACATCAGGATGGACTTCTGCCCCTCACTATTCCCAGTCTGCCCCTCACAGACTATTCCCAGCACACCATTAACAAAACTTACTCTCTTACGGTTTTGGCTTTGTTCCTGTCTGCCTTGAGCAACACGGATATGTCACAGAGAAAAAACAGAGAGAAAAACAAGGGATACAATGAGTCATCACTTTGATAGCTCAGATCAGGCACATAACTGCTAGAGCTTGCTCATAAATTTGGGGGTCACAAAGTTTAGTTTACATCAGAGCCATCATGTCTAAAACCTACTTTTGGACTCTGCCTGCTTTTTAGTGAAAGATTTTAGCCTAGCTCAACTTTTATAACTAAGACAAAGAATGCCTAAGTGAAACCTTATGTTCCCCATTTATAAGAATTTCTCAGGAATATAGTACGGCTGGTAAGATGATCTTGTCTCTTCTAGCCTTATACCTAAGCATTTTATTAAGTCCTTTATCTTCTTTTGAATTCACTGGGTTTAATATTTACAGTCACTCTGGTTTTGCACTTTTTTTATCTTAGTTGTAGTAATACTAAAGGTTGCTGTTGTATAAGAGCTTCAGCTATATAAAAAATCCAGTGAATTTTGCATATTCTCTCTGCAACAATAGGACAGCATCTTCCTTTAAAATACGTCAGTTCTTTGAAATTAGCAAGCAATTTGTTGGTCAGTGCCCCTAAACACTAAAGAAGCAGTAAATCAATCCCTACCCTTGGGTCCCTTGGTTCCACCGTAATTGCAAAAGATGCAAAATTAAACAAGATTTTCATTCTAGTGAACAGAGTCAATTCAGACCAATGGAAGAATGGGAGAATATTGTCTATTCCTCAGGCAACTCTGAATTGCTCATCCTGCCCTTACTAGGGCTGCCTCGGGACTGTTGCAAAGACAGCTACTATAAAAATGGACCAGAATAGCCTTTTGCCTCATCATCACATCTCCCCAGATACTGCTGCCTCTGCAATACTTTTTTCTGTTGCTATTCCCAGGAGATAAACCAGCTTCAATAATTTGCAGCAATTTATAATTATTGATGAGTCTTCAGGTTGCCTTCTTTGAAGGGAATACATATCCCATTAACCATGTATTTGATTATTAGGACCCACTTCAACCCCCTGTTGTTCTACTGACAACTGGAAAAAATCGTGTGGAAATTGTTCTGCAGTTTTCTAGCTCTGCAGTTTACCAGATCACTTAGAGAAAACAGACCACCAAAATTGCTCTAATTCCTTTCAATTTTTAATAGCTCTCTTGTGCTGGGGCTTTAATCTGTATGAAATTGCTAAAGCATTGAGTAAATAAAGCAGCTGTTACAGCTCATGGAGCTACAATATGGTCATGGCTTCCTGGAGAATGTTCAATACTACTACACATAGTACATATAGTCACTTATAAAAAATGTAAGTTAGTAGAGAATATAGAATTATAGTTAGAAAAAGGACTCCCAAATTCTTACATGAGAAAATATCAGTACTGCACAATATGCACAGTGTGCTGTGGGACCATTACAACCTGACAGATGCACAATTCCAGGTTGTGTAGGGCTGGATGACTGCATACCTGTATATTTAAATACCATTTTTATATCTGTTTACACATAATCGCTAACATGTGTCTGTGGCTGTTTAAATGATTGTACAACCGCAGGCTATGATAGTTTGAACTTTTACATATTCATTTAAATGTGTCTGTGTTTACTTGACCAGCCCCAGAGTGCAGATAAGAAGATAAGAAAAGGAAATGCCAAAGCTGTGAGACAGAAATTCTTTTTTTCTGTTCTTTTCAAAATGCATCTGATGTAGTTCCCAGATGGCTTACAAGGGTGAATTAACAGGCTACAATATTAAAACTCAGTCTATTAAGCTGTTTTGAAATTAATGTTATATCAGTGGCAAGACGTCTTAGGCACAGTAATATGGTTTTATGCTAGAGGATCTTTGTGCAAAGGAGAATGTCTCCATAACTCCCAGTTTAATATTTACTCTCAAAAAGCACATGTACCTGATCCAGCAAATGCACATGGGGCTAAAGTCCTTTTCCTTTGCCATCATTTAGAAAAGAGGATTTCTAAACATTCTATCAATGTTGACAAATCCTCTGAAAAAATACTGGAGGGTTTTATATGTGAATCAAAATTGACATATACTTTATGCAAATGTTTGCTTAAAAGCTGTGTACATTGTCCTTGCCTTAAATGGCATGGTTCTGGATAAATACAGTGTGCGCAGATATCTTTGTAGGCCAGGAATTTGACTCGCCAACTACATTTGTAATCCTGAAATAAGGAAGAACACTTCAATCATAGAGGAACAGCAAAAGGAAGATTATATATCAAGGAAAGTATGTATTAGAAATAAGCTAACACAGCTTTTGGTGCAGGGAAGGCTTTACATAGACACAGGGAGGGCTGTTGGAGCTGCCTAACAGTGTGTGTGAATGTTAGACATTGAAGATGCATAGACAGGCTCTGTTTCATTCCTGATGGTCTTCAACAAGATACCTTATAAAGAATCTTAGAGCATCTCAGGTTTTAAAAGACTGAAGTGAATACTGGAAACAGTTCAGAGAAGAGTTGCAAGTACGATCTGAATCACACAAAGGTTTCAGTATGCACAAAAGCTAAGCAGAGTATACTGAAACATGGAAAAAATATGATTGGGAAGGGAATATTGTGGTATTCTATACAACCACAAGGGAAGAGAAGGAAATGTGTTCTCCATACATCTTCCAATGCAAGCACTCAGAATTAAATTGGTAGATTACTGAATCAAAACAAATGAAAGTAGACTTCTTCAAATAATGAAAATATGAACCATGGAACTCCTTACTCTGAGATTTTGTAGATGTTGCAGTTTAAAGGCATTCAGAGGGCAGCCCAAAAAATTCATGGAGGAAAAAAAATTGAGACTTATAAAGCTCAAAGGTAATATACATCAAGATGATGATGTCACAGAATCCTAGAATTGTTAAGGTTGGAAAAGACCCTCAAGATCATTGATCCCAACCACTAACCCAGCCCTGCTAAGTTCACCACAAAACCACATCCCCGGGTGCTGCATCTATGCATCCTAAATCAGTGGAGACTAGGGAAGCATAGCCAGTCAGTCAGCTGTGCACTGCTACGTTGTTCTGAGGCACAATTTTCTCTGCCTGCAAATCCTCTCTTCACATGACTGTGATGTTTCCTTAGGCTGTTTGTGCTCCTCAGATAATGATATAAGGTAACAGCAACACCAATATTTGCATGACAAGCTTTGTAACTGATTCTATGATAAATTTTGAAGCCAAAAAGATGAGACAAAAAAGAGGAAATTATTTCCTTTCTTTTGCTTTCACCATGCTCTCAGTGGGTTACAACATGTACTCCTAAGGGTTCTTTCCCCTCCACTCAAATCTAAGTAGAGCATCTAAGCTGAGCAGCAAGTTAGACTTTTCTTGCAATCATAATGCTCTGCAACCATGAGTATCAGCCTCTAGAGATGACGGAGATTATGTGTCATCTCCAGAGCAGAGCAATTTTAGGAAGTCCATTTATATAAAAGCAGAGAGTCTGTCCAAGGAAACAGCGTATCTGTGAAGCTATGTGCCTTCTGCAGTGTGCTGCATAAGAGGAGAAATTCCCAGGCTGGGTAAAAAGCAATGTCACATCATTTATGCCTCAGGTGTCTGAAAGAAGAAATGTTGTTGGGTTCCTTTCACACACTTCTCTTAAACAGGATGTGCTGTATCACTGAATCCATCTTTTGTTTTATTGAGTAGCAGATGCCTATTCAATTATTCATTTAAGTATTGTAACCTAATAAGTGATGACTGCAAATTTTATTAAATAATCTTAGACCGAGTGACATCTGGTGTTTGATCAGAGAGCTATTCAAAGCCATTTTTTTCTGCTGGAACTTCTTGGGTCTTATGCTTTGACCAAATCAGACAATGTCTCAAAAAAGTATAGGTCAATTGTATTAAAATAGCAGGTAATAGTCTATCATTGAAAATAGTAGGTAATAGTCTATTATTTAAAACAAATAAGCTTGAAAATGGAATTTCTCATATATTTAAATGAAAATCTCTTACTTTAGCAGTGTGTTTCTAAGGTGACTCAGGGTAAAGTATTTTCTCTACAAAAAAATGGGACCTACCAGTGATTTCAGACACAATCAAAAGTTTCTATTTGTTTACTGACAATGACTGAAAATTTCCATGATGGTACAGAAGTGGCTTGGTATATGCCATTACATTTATATAGACACAAGAATTTTGAATCCCTAGTAGCACTCCAAATAAATGAAAGTTTATGAATGTCAACAATTAGCATGCTATTTTTTTTGCTGCAGAAATGATATAAATATCACCCAAGTAACTTAACAAATAATGCAGCATGACACTAAATTGAATTACCTTTTATATACTTTTATTATATATAAAAGTAGCTTTGTCTTCCTTTGAGAACTATTTGGAAAAATTTGTCTAATGTTATGAAATTGCAAACAGCAAGTGAAGTAGATTCAGGTCAGGTCTGTAGGAAAAGAAATTTTAAGTGCCATTCCTTAGCACGTGAAGGGAATTTTTTTCCAGGAGAGGAGAAAGAATTGTTTTGGAAATTTTCATACTGTGCAGAAAGATGTTTCATTTTTACTGTCTGCATTACATCTTGTTGAGACTAAATACAATCTAGTTCTCAGTATGAAATATGTCACAATACAGAAAACATAGATTCCTGACTTAAGATAATTGCAAGAGCTGTTACAGAAGTATTCTTTATTGTGTGCTCACTTCTCCATTAATTAAGAAAATATACAGCAGGATCTTAAGCATATGGAAGTAATTGAAATACATGCAGCAAGCACAGTTTTCTCAGAGCAGGGCAGATATTTGTGTCACCTTGGCTCTCTTCTCTGCAGAGCTGGAAGGACATCTGGCACCTGCCCAGAAATGCTGCAGCTATTAATCATGGTAGAGTAAGAAATGACTTTGTGTTGAAACATGAGTATCCAGAAATATTCTTGGCAGGGATATTTCTCTATTATGAACTTGCTGTTAAGCTGAGTGTTTGGAACACCTCTTACACGTTTTTTAAGTCTTTGTTTATAGAATTCACCTTTTAAATACATTTATTTAGCAAGGTTTCAGTAAAACTACAAGTTCAGTGAGTAGTTTCTAAGTGATCTAGTTAAAATCTCAAAGATTACTTAGGGCAAAAAGAAGTGGATTGCAGGGTTTATCTGCTCTATTTCTGTGATCAGAGATGAGATTATAGAGTACCTGGGGTAACTGTTAGAATCACACAATAAGCACTTTCAATCACTTAGGAACTGCAGTCATCAAGAAAGCAATTTATAAAAACATCACAATATGAAATATCTGGGAAATTGTCAAACCATTCCAACCACTTAGCAGTTCATCCAACCAAATTAGAAAGGTCAGTCACTGAAACCCAAACTGCTCTGCCTAGGATGACTTTTTTGCCATCAAGAGACTCTCTTCTGAGTGGTATGAGAGAAACAGATTGTCTCAGGCACACTGGTGATTCATCTTACGCTGAAAACTGGCTAACAATGACAGTGCCTTGATCTGCATGAAAAAAAAACCAAATTAACAAGAGCTATAGGTCGGATAAACCAACAGCTGAGCAGCATCCAACTCCTGTAGCATCTATGTCTGTCTCTGTCAGTCTGCACAGCTCTTCATTACTTGTTCTCCACAAGGAAGTTTAAGCAAAAAATGTTTCAAGGACAGGGGAAGGCTGGGCACCCAACTGTTTCTCTTTCCAGTAAAAAAAAGGGACAGAGAGGATGCTGAGCCTTAACAGGTTGCAGCAAAATCCTTAGCACCTTCTTGATCCACTTCTTTCTCTGTCTGAGCAAAATAATTTTACACTGACTTTATCTAAAATGGAGTAGAGGAGCACACATTCCATTTAAAGAACTAAGCAGCATTATCCAGCACCTTCTTATCTCACAATGTATGTTATAAAGATAATTGTCAAAAAAATAATTACCTGTAATTACATATTCAGTTTTATTTCCAAAATCTTATTAATCTTACTAAAAATTCAAGGATGCACTTGAAACCTGAATGGCTTCAAACTTTCCTTTGAGATAATTAAAGGCCAACAAAAATCTATTTTAGAAGCTTTGCTGCCTGGCTGATGTTGCTTTAATGTTACCCTTAAAAAAATTCCATCTTGCCTCCAACCATGCAGGTAAGACAGTGGGAAAGAGGAAAGATATAACAGTCTCTTTCACCAAATGCCTTGAAGGTTATCATCAAACAAAGCAGACATCAGGATAATTCAGACATGTGCTCCTTTTCAGAGAACTAATTGACAAATGAGAAAAATTAGTTTTTTTCTGTTCCATATGCAACTGGAAATGGAAAGCACGATTGTTTCTAGCAATTCTCCTTCTACATTTATAAACTCATATACACTCATTCTAGCCACTTTTTCCTGTCTGAGACAAACATAATTTACAAGAGTTACCTGTCTTCAATATAATGCTAAATATGAACAGTTGCAGCAATAGCAATATTTTGAATTGCTAGCCCAGAAATTGTACGCAAAGCAGAAATAAAATAATGGAATAAGAAAGTATCAAAAAGTTAGAACAGAAGCTGAGCAGAACATGAAACCTGATTACTTAACTGAGAGTTTTTTCTGGTTGAGTTTTTTTTTAATTTATTTTTATTCCTAATGTATATATCCACTGCCCAAAAAAAAGTATTCTTAGATCCCTCACAAAACACAGGCAGCTGAGATTTTGTGATGATGCGACCTAATGTTAAGCCCTCACCCTCCATCTCCACTAACTAGCCCAGTCATCATGTTTACCATGACTACCTAGATATCCAGAGAAAGCAAGTGATCCATGCTTTGGCTGTAAATGACCTCTCTGAGCTGGGGAAGCCTGGAACCTTCTTCTCATCAGCGGGCATGGGTGTGTCAGTGTTACGGGGGTAGCAATCGTCACTGTGGCCAGCCTTGGGCACTTAATTCATTAACTAATGACAACAATAAATCAATACACATACAGAGCAGACATTTCACACATTTTCAGAGCCTCTGGGCTGTGGAGCTGCTATCCCTCATTGCCCTCTAAATCCAAGCTAATCCCAGGCCAAGGGGTGATGGCTTCAAACTGAAAGTGGGCAAGTTTGAGGTATTAGGAAGAAATTCTTCACAATGGGGGCGGTGAAACACTAGAATGGTTGTCCTTAGAAGCTGAGAATGCCCATGTCTGGAAGTGTTCAAGGCCAGGTTGGAGAGGGCTTTGAGCAACTCCCCCATGGCAGGGGAGTTAAAACTAGATAACCTTTAAGATCCCTTCCAGTGCAAACTATTCTGTGGTTCTATGAATCCATGAGAATTAAGTAAGGCTTCTTGGAAGCACCAGTCTTAAAGAGTCCTACTCAACCAAATCTGACACACAAGCTGGTGTCAGTGCTAGGTGACAGAATTCTCCAGTATCCAGACCAGTATCTACAGGCCTCTTGCCTCCTAAATGTTCTAATATCATTTAAATACCGTTTCCCCTGCCTGCTGTCAACAATTTTGCTCTTAAGCTCCTTTTCCAACTACATTATACACAAAAAATCCTCTTTACCTGTGTCCTATATACATCCCACTTGGCAGTCACAGGCCTTGCTCCAACAAGTCCTAGGGACCCAGGGCATCCAGGCTGAGCCAAACACAAACATGGAGTGCCTTTTCCTTGTTACCTTTCTCTTCCAAGTGCATATAGTAAAATTGTGAAGGTCAAAGTGATTAGAGGTGGAACAAATACAAGAAAAAGCAAGTGTGCAGGGCAGGGTAATATCAGGCAGCAATTGGATTAACTAAGACTGGTAGGTAACAAATTTTAAAAGGAACACCTAATTTTGTGTTTTTGTTTTTCTCTTGCTACGTCAAATTTTGGTGGTACCTGGCATCACGGATGGGCTGTGCTTCAGGCAGGTAACTGAGCACAGAGTGCTTCAGGTGTGCAAACTATGCCACCAGTAATCCAAACATGCTAAATCCCTGTTAAGTCTTAGCCAACCAGGCAGGCCTGCTGTGGAGCACATGCATATAGTGCTATTTTGGGGCTTCTGCCCAAAACCACTCCATTTAGCAACCAGAACAAAGTTAAAGCAATAAAATAATTTGTTGATGAAAAAAGTCAAGATAGATCTGGGAGAACAAACATAAGCACAAAGGGCTCCAGCTTCAGAAGTACCCAAGACTAAAAGGGCTCCTCTTGCTCCCACTGCAAACCCAATCTATCCCACAAACTTCTGATCCCTGGGTGAGGAGCCACCATCCTGTCCCATACTGGGGCTCCCTTATGTATGAACAGTTACAGATCCTGCAGATGGGCTCACAGCTAATCAGGACTTCAGGTGACAATTGCTGATCCCCCAAAATCTCCAGTTTCAGGTACTAAAATGGAAGTTTTCATCATAAAACCAAATAAACGAAGCTGACACCACCTTCAGATGTAAAATTTTAAGAGCAAAATTTTGATACACACTTTATTTCTATAAGTGTGGAATGAAGAATATGCTATTTTTTCACAGCTTTCAGTTCACACTCCAAAGAGAAGCATACAAAAGAAAAATGTCAGAATTTAGATTTTTTTCAAATTTTTATTCAACAACCTGCTTGCAGAAAATGAATAAACAAAAGCTTACATTAAATACTGTACAAAATATTGAAGTTGTAGAGGAGCTAGTCCCCAGGTATGCTCACGTTTTATATCCTAAGCCATCTGCACTGCAGCTTCCAGAACAAAAGATCTGAAGGTTTTCCTGGCTGCAACTAATTATGACACATGAGAACTGCAGCCCTTGACAGGTTCCTGCTCAGTAGAATTTGGTAAGACAAAAGCAGTTCGTACTGCAGTAAAAAACCCCTGAAGTTTACAAATGAAAAATAATCAAGTGTAATAAATGTATTTCTCTTAAGAAACAGATGAGCCCACAATCCTGAGGCACACTTTTCAGAAAACAAAAAAAGCTTGTTTTTCTGCTATGGAAATGCACTTTGTGGGAAATGCTCTGCATTGATGACCTGTAGCCAATTACATTTCTCAAACCCTCCAGGAAAGAAAATCAGATTACCATAGGAAGTTTCAACCACAATCACTGAGTAGAAGTCTTCAGAAAGATTCAGCAGCTTCAGACCAGAACCATGAAGAACCATCAAGCTCCTTTACAGTCACCACTGCCATTTTTAGTACAGTTGTTAGGAGGGCTTAGATCCTCTCTCTCTCCAATCAATGTTTTCATAATATGGTGTCAGTTTGTGAGATGTTTTTAGAGCTATTAAAAGCCAACTTAAGGAGGAGGATCTTCTCCTCTAATAGTTTTGTACTTTGCCATATCTTCTGGGAACACCTTTGTCAGTTCTTGAATTAACAGGCTTTTAAATTTCTGGGAAGAGAAAAAAATGTATATACATCATCTGGACATTTTATTTAGATTTTATCAAGCAGTATTACCTGATGAACAGACATGTTTGTACCCAACATACCTCCTAGTGAACTGAAGTACCCAAAAACCCCCAAAACCATACAAACAAAGGTGTATTTACAAAATCCACATAAAATGCCCAAGTGAAATCCACAAGGAATGCACCAGGCTAACTAAAATGTCTGTGAATTCCCAGAAATTCACCTGCATTTTCTCCTAAGAAATACAAAGCAGTTGGACTTCTCTAGTGAACTCTGGTTCACCCATATCTGCCTGACCTTGTTAAGGAAAGCTGATTAAGCACATGTCCTCTTGATTTGATATGGAATCCACTCCACCATCAAAAAGCAACTCATCCCTGCCTTAGAAGTACACAATTTCACAAGCATAGAGAAAAGAAAAGGAAGCTCAGGACTTATCTCCATATGTCTACATTCTGCAGTACAACTTGTCATCCTCCACGCTAAGTTCAGCCAAAGAACATTGTCAGAACTCACTAAACTTCCTTTTCTGATTGTGTTTTTCTGCAGTAGTTCCAGGAATTAAACAGTATCACAGAATGCTTAGGTTCACACTAAATGAAAGTACAAGTTAAGAAATCCCTAAGCACTGGCATGCATTTTCACAAATTTTATAAAGACTGGCTGATGATTATAGAGCATATTTGACATTTTAAATCACTAGTATCCATTCTAGACTGGAAAAATACCCCTTCTGTTTTGCTTATTTTTAAATTTGCACACAGCAAAATTCCACACCTGCAAAAAGTCCAAGTAAAATATCTCTACTGCTACATATAGCTTTAATCAATATAAAATCACAGTGAAAGCTACATCCCCAACTGTGGGATAAACTACAGGTTTCCTTTCCTGAACAGGCTGCATCAGCATCAATTAAGATACAGGGATGCAGAGCAATTTGTAAGACAAATGACATAATAACAGAAGTTAATAACTGCACAAGCGAAACATACCCACATATTTAGAGGAAAGTAAAAACTTATCAAATACATTGTTGCATTATACTTCCATTAATTCTGGCTCACCTTCATAGTGTCAATTTTTCCTTTCACTTGCTCATTTTTAGCCAAAGCTCGCTCCAGACACTCTTTAGTGTAAAGCTGAGGGTTGCGGCCTTGATCGATGTATCTGGAAACAGAAAAGACACTGCTAAATGATCGTATTCCTACTAGGAGGCTCTCCAGGGTACAGAATTACTCATCTTGCTGCCTTGTTCTTTCTACTATTATCTGAAATGTGCATTTTAAAAACCACCAGAGTTAAACTCAGCCATTTCCAAAAGGTGGCTCAAGGACAAGGCCATGGCCAGCAAACCTGTGTTTCCAGAAAACCTGGAGAGCTTTGCATGAAGTATTAAAGGCACACCAAAAAAATAAATATCTACCAGCTCCTCATAGGCAATAAGCACAGATAATCAGAGGAAGATGGTCCTTTTCCAAGCAACTGGAAGGGCATTAACCAGGAGGTGGGTTAGTTAGGACATGGTAAGCATTAAGCACACGGGAATATGGCAGCCAGCAAATCAAGGATGAGGAGGAGCTGCACATACCACAGTAAAGAGTAAAAAGTTAACACTACTGTATCAGCAACCTCATCTGCAATTTTGTTTTGCAATTCCTGGCAAAGGGAAACTCGCAAGAGAGAACATTTAAGAGAGTCATCACAAATTTACAGCTGCAGTAAAAGCCCAATTGAAAAAAGCAATGTACAGCCAGTAGCACACTGGAGTGCAGCAGACCAGCAATGTCTGGACCTGGAAGAAACACCAGTAAATTAACTTATCAGCTATATCACAAAAGCTCTCTAGTACAGCTCTTCCTCTATGCTCATTTTCCATTTAATGTAGCAGTGTTCTCTGCCAGACTGCCACTCCTGAAACTAAACACCTGAGTACTGACTTATTTTATTTTTGCTTGGAACTTTAAATCCTGATCCTAATTTAGCGTAAAAGTCTACTTTTAAAAATGAAAGCTGACTTACTAAATGGGTGTCCCTGCCCATGGCAGGGGTGTTAGAAACTGATATTCTTGAAGGTGCCTTCTAACCTGACTCATTCTGTGATGTTATGAAACCACTAAATTTGCCAGACTTCGTGTTACTGCCTACATATGCAGAAGTCAAAAAAAGTCAAAAAGGCCAGGCTGGGCAGGGCTCTGAGCAACTTATCTAGTAGGTGGCATCCCTGCCCACGGTGGGGGGGCTGGAACTAGATGAGCTTTAAGGTCCTTTCCAACTCAAAGCATCACGTGGTTCTATGAAGACAGGTATATATTTTATGATTTCTCCTACCTTTCTGCCTTCTCACAGCTCCTAAGAAATACAAAGCAGTTGGACTTCTCTAGTGAACTCTGGTTCACCCATATCTGCCTGACCTTGTTAAGGAAAGCTGATTAAGCACATGTCCTCTTGATTTGATATGGAATCCACTCCACCATCAAAAAGCAACTCATCCCTGCCTTAGAAGTACACAATTTCACAAGCATAGAGAAAAGAAAAGGAAGCTCAGGACTTATCTCCATATGTCTACATTCTGCAGTACAACTTGTCATCCTCCACGCTAAGTTCAGCCAAAGAACATTGTCAGAACTCACTAAACTTCCTTTTCTGATTGTGTTTTTCTGCAGTAGTTCCAGGAATTAAACAGTATCACAGAATGCTTAGGTTCACACTAAATGAAAGTACAAGTTAAGAAATCCCTAAGCACTGGCATGCATTTTCACAAATTTTATAAAGACTGGCTGATGATTATAGAGCATATTTGACATTTTAAATCACTAGTATCCATTCTAGACTGGAAAAATACCCCTTCTGTTTTGCTTATTTTTAAATTTGCACACAGCAAAATTCCACACCTGCAAAAAGTCCAAGTAAAATATCTCTACTGCTACATATAGCTTTAATCAATATAAAATCACAGTGAAAGCTACATCCCCAACTGTGGGATAAACTACAGGTTTCCTTTCCTGAACAGGCTGCATCAGCATCAATTAAGATACAGGGATGCAGAGCAATTTGTAAGACAAATGACATAATAACAGAAGTTAATAACTGCACAAGCGAAACATACCCACATATTTAGAGGAAAGTAAAAACTTATCAAATACATTGTTGCATTATACTTCCATTAATTCTGGCTCACCTTCATAGTGTCAATTTTTCCTTTCACTTGCTCATTTTTAGCCAAAGCTCGCTCCAGACACTCTTTAGTGTAAAGCTGAGGGTTGCGGCCTTGATCGATGTATCTGGAAACAGAAAAGACACTGCTAAATGATCGTATTCCTACTAGGAGGCTCTCCAGGGTACAGAATTACTCATCTTGCTGCCTTGTTCTTTCTACTATTATCTGAAATGTGCATTTTAAAAACCACCAGAGTTAAACTCAGCCATTTCCAAAAGGTGGCTCAAGGACAAGGCCATGGCCAGCAAACCTGTGTTTCCAGAAAGCCTGGAGAGCTTTGCATGAAGTATTAAAGGCACACCAAAAAAATAAATATCTACCAGCTCCTCATAGGCAATAAGCACAGATAATCAGAGGAAGATGGTCCTTTTCCAAGCAACTGGAAGGGCATTAACCAGGAGGTAGGTTAGTTAGGACATGGTAAGCATTAAGCACACGGGAATATGGCAGCCAGCAAATCAAGGATGAGGAGGAGCTGCACATACCACAGTAAAGAGTAAAAAGTTAACACTACTGTATCAGCAACCTCATCTGCAATTTTGTTTTGCAATTCCTGGCAAAGGGAAACTCGCAAGAGAGAACATTTAAGAGAGTCATCACAAATTTACAGCTGCAGTAAAAGCCCAATTGAAAAAAGCAATGTACAGCCAGTAGCACACTGGAGTGCAGCAGACCAGCAATGTCTGGACCTGGAAGAAACACCAGTAAATTAACTTATCAGCTATATCACAAAAGCTCTCTAGTACAGCTCTTCCTCTATGCTCATTTTCCATTTAATGTAGCAGTGTTCTCTGCCAGACTGCCACTCCTGAAACTAAACACCTGAGTACTGACTTATTTTATTTTTGCTTGGAACTTTAAATCCTGATCCTAATTTAGCGTAAAAGTCTACTTTTAAAAATGAAAGCTGACTTACTAAATGGGTGTCCCTGCCCATGGCAGGGGTGTTAGAAACTGATATTCTTGAAGGTGCCTTCTAACCTGACTCATTCTGTGATGTTATGAAACCACTAAATTTGCCAGACTTCGTGTTACTGCCTACATATGCAGAAGTCAAAAAAAGTCAAAAAGGCCAGGATGGGCAGGGCTCTGAGCAACTTATCTAGTAGGTGGCATCCCTGCCCACGGTGGGGGGGCTGGAACTAGATGAGCTTTAAGGTCCTTTCCAACTCAAAGCATCACGTGGTTCTATGAAGACAGGTATATATTTTATGATTTCTCCTACCTTTCTGCCTTCTCACAGGCAGAAGGTACTGACTCCTTCTGCCTGCCCACGTTCTCATGAGGCATTCAGAAGGACCGGGTTGGGACAAGCAGCCCACAGCCAAAACACCCACGCTGCGAAGCCAGGCTACCTCCAGTCACCGACTGCGGCACCCCCGCTTCCAGGCACACACAGACTTACTCAAAAACCTCTAAGGGCACGCTGATATCGTGAAGCTGCTGCCGGCATTTGTCGATATCCTGCAAGCCCGTCACCATGAAATTCCTGTTGGGAAGAAAAACGGGTCGGGTTTAGCCGGTTTTGGGGTCGCTGCGCCGCCCCTGAGGGCGGGTGCGAGGCCAGCGATACCCAGGCAGAGAGCGAGAGAGCCCTGAGGCACCACCCCGGGCCTGGAGGGGGAAAAGGCCCTGCAGCCCAGCCCCGCCCGCCCCCGACAACGGCCCCTCCCAATTTCTGATTGAGCCCCGTCTGGCTGCTGGGCGGGAAGTCGCTGACGATGATGCCGAGCTGCCTGATGTTCTCCACGAACTTCTCCAGGTGCTCCTCCAGGGAGTCGAACTTCTCCGCCATCGCCGCCGCCTCCCCAGCGCCGCCACTTCCGCTCAAGGGCGCC
>NW_005054461.1:1393836-1410901 GCF_000277835.1 Geospiza fortis | reverse complement strand
GGACAGCGCCGGTTTGGCGGCCGCGCCCCGGCATTGTGTGTTCGAACGTGTCCTGTGTCTGACAGCTCTGAGCCCTGTTCGGGCCTTTGTAAGAAATAGAAGCGGTGACAGGCAGAGGTTCTGCTTCATAATAAACCCCACACTGGAATCATCTGGGGAATAGCAAAACGTAGAAACACGGAATGGCAGAGTGGTTTGGGATGGAAGGGACCATCTGGTTCCAGTTCTCTGCCATAGGCAGCGAAACCTCCCACTAGACCAGGTGGCTCAAAGCCCCCTTCAACCTGTCCTTGCACACCTCCGGAGATGGGGCATCCACAGCTTCTCTGAGCAGCCTGACTACCCTCACAGTGAAGAATTTATTCCTATTATCCAATCTAAATGCACCCTCTCTCAGCTTGAGCCCATTGCTTCTTGTTCTGTTATGAATCGGTCTATATTAAATAATCGAGTTATCAGTCATCCCTGTAGGAAGGGTATCTGACATGCTTAGACCCCCACAGCACATCACAACAACTATGTTTCACAAATAGCTTGTGTTCAGTCTGTCTGTTTTGGGTTGAACCTGAGCAGATCAGTGCAGTAATGTCAGGAGATAACTCATCCAGCTCTCGGGTCCCCAGCACAGGGAGGACACAGACCCTTGGAGAAAGTCCAGAGGAGGCCACCACGTTGATCAGAGGGAGGGAGCGCCTCTTCTGTGAGGAAAGGCTGAGAGAGCTGGGATTTTTCAGCCTAGAAAAGAGAAGGGGAGACCTAATTACAGTCTTCCGCTACTTGTTGGGAGTCTACGAAAAAGATAGAGAGGGACTGTTTACAAGAGCATGCAGGGCTTCAAACTGAAAGACAGTAGGATTAGATTAGATATTAGAAATAAATTCTTTACTGTTGGTGTAGTGAGATACTGGGAGAGGTTGCCCAGAGAAGATGTGGATGTCCCATCCCTGCAAGTGTTCAAGACCAGGCTGGTTAGGGCTCTGAGCAGAAGGTGTCCCTGCCCATGACAGGGGGTTGTAACTGGATTATACCTTCCATCCCAAACTGGGATTCAATGTATTTTATGCATTTTGTAGCTATAACTTGCAGTGATTTCTGCTGCACATGACAGCCATCAAAATCTGCAACTCTTAATTTCTTGGATGTATCTTATTTTTCCATTTTCTATTCATGACAATAACACCATCAAATGGTCCGTTTCTGTTCTGGGTTACCATGCTAGACCACTAGCAGGAAGTTGGGTTTTTGCAAAATGTAAAACACTGTTTGGAAGTTCATAAGATTAACCTAAATTAACTATAAATTCATAGGATTAACCTAAGTTAACCATAAATTCATAGTATGCTAACCTAAAATGAAAAAGCAAGCAACCATAAAGAGCACTGAATATTAAGGAAGGTATAGGACTATGTGAAATTAAGAAATAATCCTAGGATGCAGAAAACAATTTATCAATTCTAGGTCTTGACATGTATTGTCATCCTATGGCAAAGTAATCCCACTGTCTATTGACCAGCAGTTGCTCACCATCCTGTATCTCTCATTGGCAGAATGTTGTCTGGACAGCAGAAGTCCCAGGATTGTGAGATTTTAAGACAAGTAATTCGCACATGAGAGATCCTGGTCTGAGGAAAAGAATAACTTTTTCTAATATTTGGAAGGAAGAATGTGGAATAGGGTGCACTTCCCAAGCTAGATATGAACATGAGGAATGGGGGTGTCAAGTTTTGAAAGAGGACTGTAAATACAAATGATTGTGTCAGACGTGGCTCTGCAGGCACAAGGGACTGGGATTCAAACAGAAGAGTTGCTTTATGTCCATTTTTCCATCTGGGCAGACACATCCAGTGGAATTACGGAGCAGAACCACTTCCACTAAATTCAGTAACAAACAAGGGCTTTGAGGTACTGTTAAAACTTCCTCTCCTTCCGGTTTGGGGAAAGGCTTTGATTCTTGGAACTGAGCAAATATGACTTCTAGCTTGCTTGGGATAAATCCTAGAGATGTCCATGATCACATCTAACTCAGGGCATGTATTCAACAGAAAAAATAATGGACGTTTAACATCAAATATAGAGATATCCAGCTCACTGTAAATCTGTATTTACTAGCCTGTTTAGGTTAGATTAATGAATTATGTAAGATAAATGTATACATTGCTTTTAAGGTTAAAATTTGCTATAAATATATTACCAGTTGTTAAATTTTTCTCATGGTCACCAGCTTGGGCATCATTTTCATGTTCAGGGGTAAAACGTAAAGATGAGAAACTTGTGTTCCAGTGAGAGAGAGAGAGAAACAGAATGAAAGTCAGTCTGAAAAATAACTGAATTGATCAATAGATATGTGGAGACAGAAAGATTTAGAAAGAAAATGTCATGGCTCGTGATATAAGTAACCACATTGCACTTTTACCCTGATTTTCAAACAGGGAGTGGGCAATTATACAGACATGTAAGCTGGACATCTGCACTGGCAGTTAAGTAGGGTTTGTAATAAAGGATGGAATGGGAGGCCATATGGATCAATATGACCCATTTGGGAAGAGTAGCACAGATTACATGAAAGAAAATCCTGTTTTGCAAACCCCTAATGAGTTTTTCAAGGGGTCAGCAAGCACGTAGACAAAAGTGATCTAAATGATACAGCTTATGTGTTTTCCCATCAGCTCTTTGACAAATCCTTGAAATAAATCTTTTAAGAAAATAAAGGAATGGAATGAAGAGAGAAATCCTTGACTGGATAAAGAACTGAATTCCAGATAGGAAATGCAGGACAGGGGCAAACATTTAATTCTTGCAAGGGAAGAATTGATCCCAGAAGAGTTCAATGGGGAACTAAGCTGAAAATTGTGCCATTTAGTATGTTCATAGATGACCCAGAAAAGAGATCAGGTGGTACAATGAGTAAATTGGCTTATAAGGAAATTACTTGGCAAACTAAAGATGTTTGTAGGAAACTTTCAGGAGGACCTGAAAAGACTTTAAGATGGATCATGTAAAGTGATGCTCATAGCAAGCAAAAAAATCCCCTAGTTTCACATGAAGATTCGTGACCTCTTGACCATTACCATACAGGAGCAAGATCTGAGGATCAGAATAGAAAGTTCTTTGAAAACATCAGGTCAGCGCTCAGCAGTGTTCAGAAGTCATGTGGAGAGTTAGGAATTGTCAGAAAAGGAATGTGAGAATAAACCAGAAAATGTCGTGCTACTGCATAAATCTACAGTTTGTCCCAACCTTGAATACTGTGTGCAGTTCTCATTCCCTGGAGTGGATCTGGAAAGGAGTCAGAGCAGGGCTGCCAAGATAACTGTAGATATGAAATGGCTTCTGTAATAGAAAAACAGGAACAGACAGGGACTCTTCAGCTTGAGAGAGAGAGCTCACTAATGAGACTTATGGCCAGCACTTCACTGTGTTCACAGAGCCATGCGTGGTCTGCAGCCTAGACTGTCTTTCAGCACAAAAACCAGGGGACATCAAAGTAAAGCCAAGTGACAACTTCAGGACACACAAAAAGCAGTGATTTTTGTCATACAAAGTTCATAAGCCCTGTGGGACTATTTGCCAATGGATGTTATGGACAGAAAATGCTTAGCTGTGTTGAAGGGAAAATGGGACAAATGCTTGGTAGACAGCCAGGGAGACATAGGTAAACCACTCCTGGCTCAGGAAACTCCATGAACTGAAGGTAGCTCCAGGCCAGTAGAGTAGTCAGGAGAGGTGTCATAGATGCTTTTCCCATCTTTGCTCTTCAGCATTTACTTCTGGTTAGTGCTGAGCACAGGATACTGGCCCAGATGGAGCTTTCATCTGTATCTGGGGGGTTAGTGCTATAAGACCCTCCTTGCTTGGAATGTCAAATGATGACCTGTGCTGTGAAGGATGCAGACAGATTGCATAATGGTTTCTTACCCAGCAGAACATAAAAAGATTGTTTTGAGACTGTTTATACAGCCTTTGGGTCTGGAAAAAAGCTCAGCTTGCTGTTTTCTTATTTAGTCTTACATATACTCCAGATAAATGACTTGTCCAATATAATACGACACAACGTGGTGTTTAAGATTCATTACTGAAAGTGCTGAGACAGTCAGCTTCTCATGAATACAAAAAGCAACATATAATTCATCTGTTTGTCCATCTCTAGAACTATAACTCTCCTCCCAGCTCATGTTTTCTGCTGCTGGCCAGTAAAGTGGAGGAAAATTAATAAAGAAAGTAAAATAGATCATGTTTCTCTCCTGTCTTTCTCTCTTTTCTTCTGCACGATTATATCACTTCTTCTTCATTCTGCAGACAAAGAAATGGAGGTTGAAATTTCAGGTCATTAACTGGGAGCATCACCTGCTAAGAATTCCATTGTGTGAGCCATCTACCCTTCATTGTTTTAATTACAACAGGTAATAAATAAGCAGAAGAGAAGCAGGGGAGATAGATGTGAACAGCACAGAGGATACCATTCACCTGCTCCTGATAGGTCAGGCTGATGGCAATTTTGTTTAGGATGTTTTTCAGCTGACTCAGAAGCATGTGGTACTGTCACATTTTACTGCATAAAAATAATGTGATACAATAAAATAAAATAAACAATTTTTAAAAATCAATTATGCAGCTGAATAAGAGCTGTAATTATAATTTCCATACAGATTTTGTGTTTAGTAATGTGCTCATTAATGACTTGAAATAATAAATGCCTTACCACAAATTAGCAGGATGATGCATTTATGTATCATGGCTGGATCTCAGTCTGAGATAATCTAAATTTATTTATCTAAGAAACAGCAGGATCAGGATTTTGTTCATAAGATAATTTTGTGGTCTTCCAAGTCCCGCAGATCTGGGAATGTTCTGGGACCTGATCCAAAGATAACTGAGACCCATGAGGTTCTTTCTATTGATGGTAAAGGACATTGGATGACAGTCTGTTCTCACAACACTGCCTCTGAGGAGGTCAGCAAGACACAGCAAAGGACTTACATATATGCTTCAGGACAGGAATATTATTTTCACAGTGTGGTGATAACTCAGCTAGATCTGCAATACTGAAACCTTTTATTTCATAGTGCCTTTATTATCCCATAAAGATTTAATTCTTAATTTTGTTTTTCAAAAATATGCTGAGAAGTCGGTGGAATTATCTGTGGTTTTTCCCCCTGGAATATTAAAGTTATTCATCAGACTCAGTTTATGTTATATTCATATTGCTGCCATATGTCATTTAAAGCAAAATTAAAGTCTACTCTTCTGAAATGCAGAGTTGCTTTCAACAGTTGAGTAGGGTTTTTTTACCACACGTGTGAGAAAGACGTGTATATAAATATTTATATATGTATACTTATACATATATGTATATATAATCATACTCCTAGGAAAATGCTCCTCTCATTATGCAATACTAACAAGTAAGGTTGATTTGCCTATTGCTGCTTTTTATTTTTTCCCCTGTAACTCAGAATAAGTAGCATCCTCTATTTTTAAATGATACTTTTTCCATTACCTATGATACAGGAAAGCAGGTATAGGAATATCCTGCGCAGAGACAATTTCTAAGACTCCCAGACAGCATGTGTGCTAGCAAATGAAAAAGATCTCGGACCTTTTTTCAGCACTTAGTCCAGCTGGCATGGAGCAGCCCTTATTTGTATTCGAAATCCTGAAATGTACCTGAAAGCAGTTCTGGAAGAATATGGGTGGTCCAGATGAAAAAGCTGACTGTGTACCTTTGTCACTGTTCTACAGTGTGTGGGTGCCTGTGCTCCTGAGTTTATGTCCTTCCCTGTCACTTCTTATTTTTCTAAGGTAGAGCTGTTAGTCACAGTGTACAGGGAAAAGGAAGTAATGGCCACATGGGTTCAAACCAGGGGAGAAATCAGCAAATCAGAAAAACTACTTAGCATTCAGGGTTATGCCCCTGAAAGAGGTTTAGATAAGCAAGGTGAGCACAGCCATGGTCACAGCTGGTATGGAGCTACTGGCACCACTAACTTGGGGATAGAGTTTCACAGAAGAATAGAATATAAAAGGATAGAATGGTTTGGAAGGGACCCTAAAAATCATCTAGTTCCAACTTCCCTTCAATGGGCATGACACCTTTTACTAGATCAGGTTTCTCAAAGCCCCATCCAACTTGGCTTTGAACACTTCCAGGGGTGGGGCACCCACAATTTCTCTGAGCAACCTGTTCCAGAATCTCACCACACTCACAGTGAAGAATTTCTTCCTAACATCTAATCTAAATCTCTCCTCTTTAGTTTAAAAGCATTTCCCCTTGTTCTATCATTATCTGCCTGGGTAAAAAAGTTGCTTTCCCTCTTTTTTATAATCCTGGGCCTTATGGGGATGTCCTGTAGTAGAGGCTGGAATCAGTGAACGTTACAGGGCTCAGCCTGATCAATACAAAGTATCTCATGTTCACAGAAATCCCCACAAGCTGCCTCCAGAACTGGGACTACCAGTTCTTCTTCTGAAGTGCACAGGTTTAAACCAATAATGGTGTACAAATGCATGGGTGACTGTAGGCTCTGGGGGACTTCAGGACGTGATGAGGCAAAAAGTTTGAATAGATGATTCCTCCAGTCCATCCTGTCCTGTGGACTCCTGGGACATAGTCCTAGCCTGTTGGATCTCTGGTATACTTTATCATGTCAGTAGGAATTCCTTCTTGGAAGGCAGAAGGAGACAGGCAGGCAGTGCACCAAAGAAATCTCTTTGTACTATTATTTGGGAGGGGCCTTCAAGTGCCTCTTCATTTTTAAACTTGTTCTTCACACTCTTGCATGTTGATATCCCACTGTCTCCACAATCTGCCTGCATCACTGTGAAAGACACTTTATTATTCATACCCAGCATCCAGTCTTCAAATAGGTTTTATTTACAGAAGTTGCCTGAGGAAGACTCTAATTTATAGCTATTGATTCTTTCCACACCTCTAACTGATGAAGAAATGCTTTATTGCCCAGTTAGTTTAGATATAGATAGTATACATATCTATTCTGTGCTTTAATCAAATAATTGAATCATCTCTCAGACTTCTATATGATAAATGAAACATACTGAATTCTTCACACCTTTTTCTTTCATGAATTTCAGCTTTTTCGGTGTTTCAATTTTTTTCAATGTCAGCAGAAAAGGGAAGGTGATCTGCACATTTCAATCAGTATTGGTCCCCACAATGGTATTGGTCCCTGTTCCCCCATGCCTTGTGCCTCTCTCCATCCCTTCCTATTTATGCACTGCAGGGCTGCAGAATTCCTCTATTCAACAAGATTCCTCTATGCCACCAGATTGTGATGATCTGGTACATGGTGACCCCTAATTTCCTTTAATGTTTCCTTTTACAGGGAACATGGTCTGCAGTTACATAACCTTCATAATTTGCTCCTCGTAGGATGACTTCCCAAATGACTTTTATTAAAACACATTTATTTCGCAAACACAGCTATTCAATTCAGTCTGCCTTCACACTCTATCACTTTGCTGGCCTTTCTGTATGCTTTTCTTTTATTTGCATCTTTTATTTACCTCCAGACCATCAATAAAACTATTAAATTAGGGCAGCAGCAGTCCCCTGGGAATTCTGCTGGCAATGTTGCCAGATAATGTCCCACTTGTAAACAGATCACCTGGTCTGTCATATTGCTTCCAAAACTGAATTTGGAATGATTAGAACATCCTGATGTGAGGTAAATTCCAGGTTAAGTCTGGCATAAGGGACTGCCTGAGAGTCCTCCTTTTACAAACTGTATGGATGAGTTTTCTCAGATTTGCCTTGCTCAGGCCATTAGTCCAATGCTATTCCAACAGGCATCATGTCCCTGCATGTCTCCACAAGCCCTGGCTCAGGCTGTGCCACAGAATATCATATAATAAAACCACTATTTTCACGGTCCTTCAGTGTCCCTGGCTTTCCAAAACAGTTAGTAGCACAGGCTGTCAGACTGTTTTCTGTACTGTGAAGGATGAAAAGCTAGAGCAGGAAAAGCCCATTCTCACAATGATCACCTCACAGACCCCATAGTTTGGCTCTTTTCCCTGCCTCCTGCCTCCTTTCTGCTCCCCTGTTACAGTGTGAAGCAGTGTCCTGTCTTGGCTTTCCCACTTCCTCCCACTTCCCCCTTCCCCTATCCCTGCCTCCTGCTGAGAGCTGTCCATCAATCTCAGAAGGTCAGCAAAGCCGTCATCTGATAGGTGAAGTTCAAAAGATGCCTCTCAGCCCTGGGGACAATTGGGTCATCCAAGTGTCATTTGTCCCCTGAGCCTCCCCCCTCCTACCTGGTTGGTAGCTCACCTACCCCTTCTCCTCCCCCTTTCCCGGAGCTTAAAAAGACACAGGACCATGCGGTCGGTATCTGGTCGGAGTTGTCGCAACATTCAGAGGCCTGCGTGCCCAGGAATAAACTCTGGATTATGACCCCCTAGCTGGATGCGTCTCCTTTTCCTCTTTGCCTCGCCTAAAGCTTCTTCATCAGAGTTCACGCCTGAGTTCTCTTGCCTGGACTTGTTCCAAAAGCCTAGCTGCAACATACAACTAACGAAAGGTGTCTCTGGGGTGTAACACCACGGCTGCCGCCTTTGGTCAGGCAGCGAGGGCCAGACAAGCCCAGGTACGTTTCACCTGGTAATATTGGGATTATATTCCAATACTCCCCAGCACAGGTCTTCAGACACAACTTCCGAGCACATCTCCATGGAATGCCAGTTGACCCTCCTGCCCTGGCACTTCTTCATGGAATGGGACAAAACGTGACTGGAGAGGGAGGTAAAACAAAATCCATATGAGCGCAGTTCACCATGGTGTCGGGGGCCTCATGTATCTTCCCTGATGTTCACCTTAGCAGGCATCTACTGAAGGAACAGAAGACACTATGTGTCCTAGGGACCATGGCAGAGAAGACTGATCATGCATAGGTAGGGAATAGCATGCCCTGACGCCAGAGAAAGGCTGATGGAAGAGGAAGGCACCGTCTGCTCTCAGAACAGGAGGAAATCAAATAAGTTAAACTGATTCAAGAGGTGTTTGGTACCCTACCTGCTCAAGGCCCTGGTGCTACTGGGTTGACAGCAGCCCTTCCATTCTGTCATCCCTTTGCCACCAGAACCATAATGTCAGACCTGGTTATAGCCTCCTTGGATGAGTACCACAGGTAGAGGTGTGAGTCCTTGGACAAGCCTCATGAGACGCTTCTGAAAATAAACACACCCTACCTAGAAGCTTGCATAGATCCTCCTTTTCCACTTTTTACATATTTTTCTGCTTTTGCATTTCATATACCACCACATGCCACCAAATGCATTTCAAATGCCACCACTGGCTAAGAGCTCAAGAATATGTATGAATCTTGTTGCATGGGATCCTGCTGCAGTAGCCAGCTATGGCTGAGAGATTGTGTTTAGCTCTACCCATCACCACTGCTGTAGTTGTGGTGTAGGTCTACAGCAGACTTAATGTAATTTAACCTACTTTGCATGCATGTCTTAACCTAGAATGCATATCTTAGACCCAAGAAGATTTTTCATTTCAATTTCCCATATTTCAGTCTAGAAAAAAGGATGTCCAGGGTTGTTTTCTGTCTCATCAATCCAGATACAGCAGTATTCTTTAGAAACAAAAGAAGTCACTTATTTCTTCTAATTTAGTTAATTGTAACAAATTAGTTTTCATAGGAACAACCAGATATGAAACAGCCAGCTGAGGCTTGCTCTTCAGTACAACCATCCCAACCCTGACAAACCCCCTCTGAAGTGCACAGCAAGCCAGCAGCTGGGGTACCTTCCAGTGCTTCCAGGACTCAAGCACAGGTTTGCTCCTACCATTCTTTTGTAGATGATATTGCAGGAGGAAGTGCCTGTTGTTCCTAAATCTAACAGAGAAAAGACTCCATCTTTTTGGCTTGCTAATGATAAACCCAGCAGCTGATCTACAACTGTGTGCAGATTCTGATAATCCACCATCTCATTCTCATGTGCCTTTTTCAATGTGTACAAAGGAACACTGTCAGGCACTGATCCCACACGTGTGGCAAAATCCCTTCTTTTACACCTATGACTGCAGCCACAAGGTGACAAACCATTTGCTCTTCACATGGTATACAACTCAGTGTTCACTATATTCCTCCTTTTATTCGTTTTGTAGAAGCAGCAATGAATCACGCAAGGAACTGTCATTTCTACTTCAAATGGAGCTGCCACCCAAAAAATTTATTTCTTGAACCTAAGTGGTGAAGCACATGATGTCATTTAATCATAGAAAGAACCAGTTTTGCATGCCTGATGCTGTGAATTCAGGAGGCTTGCTTTTGTAGCCATGCCTGTGGATAACTGCTGACTAGGAATGTTATCAGCAGTTGGCCTTGTTAACGTAGAACCATAGAATCAGGTTGGAAAAAATCTCTAAGATTATTGAGTTCAATCATTAACCCAGCATTGCCAAGTTCACCACAAAACTATGTCCCTAAGTGCCACATCTACACATAATACAGGTCTTTTGTCATATTCCAAAATGTATTTCGGATCGGATCAATATTTCTATAACATTCTGTAGATGTGACCTCCTTCAGGGTCCACCCGGCTCCCTGGCAGTTCTTAGTGTAGGCTATGTATGCATCTCTCCAGCCAAGGACCAGGGAACTACCAGCTGGTGGCAGCAGCAGCTTCTCCAAGATCAGAATGTGAGGACTTCATCTCAGTTCCTGATGACATTGTATGAAAGTAAGCAAATGCACTCTCCCCATTTTAAAGAAACTGAGCCATTATCAGTAACCTTGCAACTAATTTAACTACTTTAAAAATAACTTTGCTTCTCTCATCCTTTGATGCCTTTTGAATTTTTTGCTTAGTAGTTTGGGTGTTCTAATTGGCACTGAGAAACAAGAAGCCAAAACATGTCTCTCACTGTTGTGATGACCAGGCTGATGTTAAGGTCTTACGATAAAGGAGGAAGAGTTCATTGCCCATAAATGCATTGCAAGTGACCTTTCTTATGGCTGTGTGCTGTAAAGAGGAAAATGAGATAATATGGTGAGGTTTAAGGGAATACGAAGATAAAGGATTGACTGGGGTCAAAGAAAAACTGTTGAGCTGGCATCAAAGAGGAGTATGTGTTGTTCTGAGATCCAAATGTGATCTTATATAATCTTATACAAATGTTCTAATATTTCCCCATCTTTACTCAAAATACATCACTGAGTGCCATCTTCAGTCACATCGACCTGTTCTTTTAAAGCTGCATCGCTCTGGCAGCACATCTTTTTAATCCCTTCTACCAACACATCCTTCTTTTTTTATCTCTTCCTTCTTTGTCTGCTTCTCTGGATTTATATAAAAACTTATCATTGGCCCCTCAGCACTTTGTACGCTGTACTATGGAACTTTATTGTGTTCCTGTCACTTCAGGAGAGCAAAAGGTCTGTGATGCCATATAAAAACATCAAGATCCAAAAATTATTTCATGGCACCATAAGGTCTTTGAGACTAATTTCCAGCAATTCTGCCTTTAAAGTTTAACTAAAGTTGGTGTCTCTGCGTTAATTTTGTGTGGTTTACACCAACACCCATCTGTTGCTTAGATGATCTACAGTGCTTTTGCTGATTCAGAGGTTAATCTGGTGCTCTGAGCAGGTAATAAGAGACATTTTGTGTGTCCTTTTGGTGCTGTGTACCAGAGTACTAGAACACCTGGCATGCTGCTTTCAGGCTCAGCTGCTGGGCACTGATGAGTGAGACAGGTCTGGCAGCAGCCCTCAGCTTCATGAGGGATGGACTTTAGCTGAGGCAGGAGACCCCTCAGACTCTTCTTGGGGTAAAGAGCCATCCATGAACTGGATACTCTGCAAAAAACAGGCTGCCTAGGGCTCAGATTCATATTGTTTGCCACCAGTTAAAAGCAAGATTGTTGCAAGGCCTCGCCGATGGCCCTGGGTTTTGGGTTATATGTAGGAGCTTAGAAAAGTTCATGATCTCAGGCCTTTAAAAATTCTAGTAATAATTGACAGAGTCACACAAACAAAAATTTTTGTATCCAAAGTGTTGCCATCAAATAGTTGCCATTCCTCCAACCATTCCATGGAATACAGCTTCCTCACTAAGCAGCTACAGATTTACTTCAAAGATGACATTGTAGGACAAAAATGTGGCCAGATGTCCAGGCTGAAGGTGGAACAAGGTAAAGCATGCATTGTACCTTTATTTGGGGAGAAATTTGTAAATGACTTCTGCCCTGTACTGGCCACATCTTGAATTTGTGTATGAGTGCAAGAATTTAAAAATGCTTGTGTGTGCATGTGAGAAGGTAACCTCTGACACAGAGTTCTGTGATTCAGAATTGCTGGATGCAAATGTATTTTAGTCAGTGAGTAGCAATACATGGACATGAACACCCTGAACATAAAAAGCTTCTTCTGAGCATTTCCAGTGCTGTGCAGACTTAAAAATCAGACAGCCAACCATATTCTCCATGGATATTGTTTACCTCACTCATTCTCAAAAGCTATCACTGTGATACAATGGCTATTCATTTATCCAGGTATCCTTTGCATTTAGCTGGGCTTATCTTGTCTGTTGAGTAGAGGTCACCCCAAGACTGTTGTTTACCTAAGTCAGTAAAAGAGATTAATTAGCATTACCAGATGGACTTCCAACACCAAGGAGAAGGTAATTTCAAAGAATGTGTTAACAGGAAAGTAGGAATCACACATATACCTTTATAAGTTATAATATTTTAGGAGTGAACTATTTTATGTCTTTCTTCATTCTTGCTGTTTGTTGCTGAAAATGCCTTTCTTCTCAATATCCTTCTAAAAATAAATGGTGTTGTGACTTTGGAGGATGAAAGGAGGCAAACAGAAAATGAATAGTCAAAGGTGCCCAGGGAGATACTAGTAAGCATCAGGACAACTCAGGCAAAAGAAGGAGAGATTAATAAATAGCTTGCCTGCTGAAAAAGTGTGTGTTTACAAGTTGGCAAAGAATTAGCTAAATATAAGTCCATTTGATTCTAGGAAGGAGGGTGTGTCCCATGCTGTAAATTAAATCAATGGAGCCTCTCAAGCCAACCTAGGTAAATAACTCCTTCAAAAGAATTCCAGGCCTAGAGGCTGACCTAATCCTGAGTATACCAGCAGGATAAATGAACCCTAAGATTCTAATGCCACCTATAACAATTTATCTTTAGACCTGCAGAGGAAGGCAAAAAAGAGCAGTAGAGGACAAATCATGCATCAGGAAGAATAAAATAAAATCTTTCCCAACTCCAGTGGAAGCCCTGAGGCATGGAATTATTATAATGCAAATTGACAGTGATCTAATCTATTTTCTCACACACTTGGGGATACTGACACACCAGATGCCCAGGGACTTATAATATAAGCTTAATTTTCTGTCTTCAGGCATTTTCCTATTCTATTGTGTTGTACAATTATGCCCATAAACTTCTCAGGCTCCTTGCTACGAGACTGCAAGCCACTCCTTCCAGTGCTCAGGAGAGTATTCAAACACTTCCTTCATCATATCTGGAAGCCTTTAGATTTCCAGTGCAGATGTATTCAGGATTACTCACTGTACTGACATTTGATCATGTGATGAAGTCAATATCCCTCTCTGACATTTACTTCTCAAATATATTTATTAAGTGTTATCACAGCCCTATTCAGTCTTTGCTGAGCTATACTAAACAAGAAAAAAATCTTTTCATTTTCCTACAAAGATAGGACTTTTGTTCCCCTAATCATTCTAGAAATGCTTCTGTGCACTTGTTCAATTTAACATTTTCTATCACTTGGCATTAAAATTCTGCTGCATTTAAATGGAAGTAAACAATACACATATGAACTTTTTGCTGAACCACAGGTAACTCTTTTTTTGCAAACTCAGCAAAGACAAGAAAACCACTGGCCAGTATTATCCTACTAGAAAACAAAAACAAAAAACCAACACACCCAAACAAACAAAAACCTTCCTGCCAGCCGCAATATCAAATTGGTACTGGAATGGGAGTTAAATCTCCAGCTCTCCAGCTAGCAGCAGATGCTTCTCCACCATAAGAAGAATCTGAGATGCCCTTCATCATCTGCACCCTGCTCTGCATGGAGCTGAGGGCTGCTGCCAGACCTGAGCTTTGAGTGCTGTCCTGTGCCACTAATAAATGGCTAAGCCTGAAAGCAGCTCTCCAGCTGAATATATAGGCAAAATATCTGCCAGAGGTCAGTCTGTTTTGCACACCCAGATGCCTCTCTGATTTGAAAGTCATTGCATCAGTCTAAGATGTCTTTATGCACTGTGAGTGGACCAACCAGTCCTGCTCCAAGACAACGACAAGAGAGCCTTCTCTGGTTTGCAGGAGTTCAGTTTGACTTCTGCACTTGGCAAACTGGTGAGAAGGTATGATAATGAACAAAGTTAATAGATATGTTTCTACTATTTATGATACTAAGGAACAGAAATTTATTGGGAATGTGTAAAGAGATATCATTGACCAAATTTGATCTTTGTTTCTTTGTCATTCAGGGAATATGTGGATAAGGACAGACTAGATACAGGGGAAATCTCCCCTGCAAGGTGTTTTACTACCTGTTTTCCCTCAAGACATTGTCACAGACAGGTAGAGGAATTATAAAAGAAAGGCCTTGTAAAATCAGGCCTACTCTGCTAAATTAATAGCTGGCCTGCCACTTCTTCTAAGTGGAGCTAAGTACTTTGCAAGTTGCCATGCAAAAACAATCTTGGAATGAGAATTCATTAACACAACAGTCTGTTCCTTGGGTAAAAAACAACTGCACCTACATAAACAATAAGATCTGTCCTAGGAGGATCAGTAGAAAAAGTATGTAAACTATAGATGTGCAAAATGCCATGTACCAACCAATGTGAATGTATTGTTAACCAATTAGATCTGACACAGAGCCTTCTGATAATCTTATAAAATATGACCCATACAGTAAGTATTCAGCTTTTTCCTGCAGGAAGAAAATAGAGTCTTGGCTGATTTATTACAACAGACTTGACTTTAAGGCATCCAGAGTCCATACTGGACTAACCAAATAACTTGCTTGCTGAGGAAGCCTGGGTATGAAAAAGAAGAGTTCGCTCCATCACTTCAGCTTTTTGGCCCTGCAGACAGTATGGGCACAGACTGTGATGAATTTCAATACTTTCAGCACCACCAGAGCAGCACCCTGTGGCAGCAGAACCCTGTTTGTCCAGGCACACCTATTACACCTTCCTCATTGCTGAAACTTGCTCATCACTTCTTCATTAATCTTGTACCATTTCAGAGAGCAGTGGTGGAAGGCCACAGAGGAGATGCTTGCCTCTGGCTCACCTTTGCAGAGACCTTGCTCTTTTCTTTTGGCTTCACCACTAGGCAGATACCTCATTTATGTAAGACAGGTAAATAACTTCCATAATGTTAAATTAATGATCACAGCTCCTGCTGCCACCTGGAACACCATGCAGAGACCTTTCTGTTACTTTTCAGTAAAACATTAATGTAGCCAGCACAAAGGCTCACTCATGTTGCTGGCTGGCAGCGTGCTTCAGTTCCATGTCTGTGCCGCACCATCCTGCCTGGCCCAAGGTATTCATCCAGAGGTAACCACGGAGCACCTTGTTCCACCTGACTGCCTGTGGGGATTGAAGCTGCAGGTGAAGATCCTGTGACTGCCAGCTTCGGCACCAGAGCAGGAACAGTCTTCCAAGCTGTCCCATCAGGTTTCTCAGTGCCCTGCTCCATATGCTGATAAGAATTTTCCATGTCTGCCTTAGCTTCTCCCGCTGCAAGTCCTGCTGGAGTCATTTTCCTGATGTAGCACAGATTACTTTGTTTCCTGGAAGCGTCACACACCATGAGATGTCTGGGTGCAGTTTGTCTGCATTTCAGAAATTTTCCAGCTCAATAGATGGGTTATCAATAGTTCAGGGGAGTGGCATTTCTGCCACACCAGAAAGCTACTAAGGGAAGGCTTGGACACAGCTTCCAATAACCTACAAACTGGAGGTTCTTCAACTGCTTGGGCAAATGTAGGAGGTAGGAGATGAATATAGGAAGAATAGAACAATCTTTGACACTTCAGCCTCCACCCGCTTCACATTCGCCTGGATGTCTGACCTCCAGGGAAACACTCTGTCAACAGTACTTCCCAATACAGATCTCAGGGCGTAGGGGATTTAGCAAACACATCTCCTGCAACAGACCCAGCTGGGTATCTGCTCACAGGAAAAGATCAGAGCAACTCAGAGGGTTATCACACTGTTGGATTCGCAAGGTCAACAGGACAGAGGGCAGGAGCAAACAAGGACAGTGTTGTGGCACCTGGGCCTCCCAGGCCATCACTGACAGCTTGCTCACAGCCCTTCATCTTCTCTCTGTCCAAAGCAGGCTGATGGAGAAGCACTGGCTATCACACACAGGTCAACTCTGCCAGTATCTCCTGACATTGCTCTACAGAGTCTTTAGGGAGCAAGAGGAGATCCACCTCCAGATCCTCCACTGGGAAATGTGTTATGGAATATAATGCTGCTATGTGCACACACTGCTTATTGCTTTACATCCTCCGCACAACTGATGTAATCACACTTTGGGCCCTGCCTTCATTATTCCTCAATTTGAAGCATTTCTTGGAATTTTTTTCTTTTCCAGTCTCTGAAGGTAAAGTTCATGGGAACAGAGATTTTGGGAATCAGCTGCTCCTTCCTGTGCTACACAGAGTCCCGGGAGGACAGACCTACATGGTCTGGAGGGGAGGGATGGGATATGTGTATCTGCTGTACTGAAGAAAGCAAGATTGTCCCATCATTCCCAACACAACAAATACCAAAATGCGCACACACACACACATGCACACACACACGCAAACACATATATACACGTTATGCACTTACAAGTGTTTTTAACGATGTTTATAGCTCCATTTTTATAGACATTACCTATGTGATTATACGTGTTTAGGCGGGTAGGTGTAACTATATACGCAGAGGCACTTATATACCATGCATGTGTCCTTACATATGACCACAGAGCTGCTGTGTCCCTGCGTTAGCTGCGGACACTGTCCGTGCGCACACACGTGCGCGG
>NW_005054461.1:1353282-1392609 GCF_000277835.1 Geospiza fortis | reverse complement strand
AGCAGCACTGCACGCAGGTGCGGACCCGGCGGCTGATGAAGGAGCTGCAGGACATCGCGCGGCTCAGCGACCGCTTCATCTCGGTGGAGCTGGTGGACGAGAGCCTCTTCGACTGGAACGTGAAGCTGCACCAGGTGGACAAGGACTCGGTGCTGTGGCAGGACATGAAGGAGACCAACACGGAGTACATCCTGCTCAACCTCACCTTCCCCGACAACTTCCCCTTCTCGCCGCCCTTCATGAGGGTGCTTAGCCCCCGCCTGGAGAACGGCTACGTCCTGGATGGCGGGGCCATCTGCATGGAGCTGCTCACCCCCCGCGGCTGGTCCAGCGCCTACACCGTGGAGGCCGTCATGAGGCAGTTCGCCGCCAGCCTGGTCAAGGGGCAGGTAGGGCTCCCTGCTCGGCGAGGAGCACACGCGTCCATCGCTCGGGGTGCGGGGTGAGCGGGGTGGGAACCCCAAAGGTGGCCAGCCCGCGGCTGTCCGCCACCAGGCCCGGTCCTTCCCGAGTACCTCGTGTCACCGGTGGGGCGAAGGCAGGGACACACGTGTTTGGCTCCGGGGGCCCTTCTCCGGGGGTGCGGGGTGAGCGGGGTGGGAACCCCAAAGGTGGCCAGCCCGCGGCTGTCCGCCACCAGGCCCGGTCCTTCCCGAGTACCTCGTGTCACCGGTGGGGCGAAGGCAGGGACACACGTGTTTGGCTCCGGGGTCCCTTCTCCGGCAGGTGCGGCAGAGGTGCGGGGCAGCTTGGAGGGACGAGGAGCACATGCATACATCGTGTCCTCCCGCCTGGCTTTTGTCCCTATGCCTGGCTCTGCCGCCTGTGGCACACCAAGATACCGGGCTCGTTACCCCTGATGGGCACCTCACAGCAAAAGGGGGCTCTCCGGGCTCCAGTGGGGTTTGGGATTGGTGCCTCCTGCCCTTCACCAAGCGGTCGGCCATGCTCGCTGGTCCCTTGCGTGCAGTGCTGCCGCTGGCGGAGGGCGCGACGCTGGAGCTGCTTCCCCCCGGTCTTTGTCTGTGCTGTCCCGCACAGCATCTGTCTGTGCTGCCCCGCACAGCATCCCTGCGGGGACGAGGGGCCACCCCGGCCTTGGGGCTTGGCGCACTGCGCCGAGTGTGCCGCGGGGTCACGCCGGGAGTCCTGCCCGAGCTGCTGGCAAACTTGTACAGGTTTGTACAAATGGTCCGGCCCGAAAGGAACAAGTAGTTTGGGCCAGGTGCTGCAGCTGCAGCAGTCAGATGGTTCCTGCCAGCTCTGCTCTTCAAAGGAGGTGATCGGTTCTCCCAGCAGAGGATCTCGTCTGACCTGAATCGCTGCATTTTATGCTGCTTTTTTTCCCCCCTTTTTCTCCTGCAGAATATCCGTATAAGAGAAATATTTCATAAGCCGTTTTTAATAAATGGGTGAATATTGCTGGTAGGCAGTAGTTCTTTATGCCTTATATTACCCTTTGTATTATAGTGGGCAGTGCACACATGGCTGTGACAGGGTGGTTTTCCTGTTCGTGAATGCCCTTGAACTCAGGGGACCTGCACAGTTCTGTATCTGTCAGTAAATTATACTAAGTAACTTAAATTTATATCTTGGCAAGAAGGTGGAGAAAGAGTAAATAATAACATGCTTTTTATTTGCTTAAAAATGAGGTTTCTCCTGTTGCTTCTGTAGTATTGCTTGCCTGAGCAGAAGTAAAGGTTTGTTTCTTCTTAAGACTGAAATTAATTTTGATTTTTCAACAGGCTCTTTTGTAAGTGGCATGTCCTCCCTTTAACCTATTTGGTTTGGGCCTACTGCTCCTTTTTTTTTTAAATCAGATAGTATTTTTCTCTGCACTTCATTTCAAGAGGTCAAGTTTCCTAGGTCACCTTGGGATATTAAAAAAAACATCTACCAAGAAGAAAAAAAAAGAGTTTTAATTAACACAGAGGCTGAGGTACGTTGAAATTCTGTAGCTGCATTACACTGTTTGTTAACCTGTTACTTTTTAAAGAGGTCATAGTTCTTGTTATTTGTTACAAGAATTTAGAAGGACAATGCTAAATTCTCTCATTTTGTAACAATTCAGCCTCTTCCTGAGGTGTTGAATGTTAAAGGGGTTCAATGAATATTTACTGGGATCATAAAATGGCTCAATGAAGAGAAGCACGGTATTGTTTTATTAGTAATTAATTCTCAGCTCTATAATATGACATTTTTCTTCCCTAAACCACTTAAGAGATTTCCAGAAAGTAGTAGCAATTTTTTATTACCAGAGGATGTTTATGTGTGCATCATTAATAAACACATTTAAAAAGCAAGAGTTTAAATAACATTCTTCCAGAAGTTTGCAAAGTCAATTATGACAGAAGGAGAACTGGGATTAAAAAAAAAAAGCAGAAATAAACTGCTGACAGTAACTTAGTAGTTAAATTGATATAACATGGCACGTGTCAACCTCTCAGATTGTTCAATCCAAGTGGAAAGGTTATTAGGCAGTACAGTCAATACATTTATTTTCTGGGTTAGAGAGATGTTGCCTGTGATGGATTTGCCGGCCTGTCACCGTAGCTGGGCTCTGTGTCATGGGAGCCACGTTTCTGTAGTTAAATTGATATAACATGGCACGTGTCAACCTCTCAGATTGTTCAATCCAAGTGGAAAGGTTATTAGGCAGTACAGTCAATACATTTATTTTCTGGGTTAGAGAGATGTTGCCTGTGGTGGATTTGCCGGCCTGTCACCGTAGCTGGGCTCTGTGTCATGGGAGCCACGTTTCTGTAATTGCACTCCCCTCGTTATGTAATCCCCACTCCATTGCATAATAGGGCTCAAAATACAGCTGGCGCTCCCCTATCCCTGTTTCATTTTACAGGTGATCCACTTTAGACCAGCGGGTTTTTAAAAATAAAGATGGAGCTGACGGAGCACGGAGGGCTGAGGTGCTGCATTCCCCAGCGCCGTGTGGCCAGGTTTGGGTGACTCCTGCCATGCTGTGGGCAGTCTTGGTGCCTGCAAGGAGCTGTCCCAAACAAATAGCCCTGGCTGTCACCAGGTTAATTGTGTAATTTCTGTAAGCTGCCTGCAACCTGCAATAGCATGAAATATTCAAGATGCAGCTCATCAGCAAGGCTGGAAGGGTGAGGGCCATTCTCCATCGCCTCAGAATGAACCTGCCTGAGCAAATGGCAGCAGCCATCCGGCTGAGGGGGAGATGGGGCACTGCTGCCACCAGTGAGTCAAAGGGACCTTCCAGAGAAATGTCACTGGTTCCCAGCAGTGATTTAGCATGAAATCACCATGAATCCTCCAGCCTGTGACGCATCCAAGAGTGCGCCTGGCTGGCACGGGTGCCAGTGTGAGTGGGCAGGGCTGAGTGTTCTGCTGGCACACCTTCCTCCTTGGGGCAGTTCAGGGGGTCCAACCAAGGTGGCTCGTTTCATTAGACATTTCTTGTCAGTCCCATTTTGCTGAACCAGCTGTGGCACTGTCATTCCCTGCTGGTTCTTCAAAGGGAAGCAGCACTTCTTGGTCTCTTGGTAGAGCTAGTAGTAGCTGTGAGCATGTATGACCTTCTGTTTTTTGACAAAGCAATCCAAAAGCAGTTAAAAGTAACATTGAAAATATGTTTTCAGACAGTTAAGATTCTTGACAAACTCAAAAGTTTTTTCATGGATTTCACAGACTTTTTCTCAGAGTAGAAGAGAAATTGAGATAAGTCATTCTGACATCTCATGGGATGTCACTCAGGAGTTGTGTCTGTATAGAAACTTAAATGTGTAACAGTGAAATTAAGAGTTAGCACTTTTCTGTTACTTTTCAGCATTGCACTTGTAAGTGGCGAAACTTGCGTCCAAGTTCCCAGACCTGAGCATATCTTCCGGGGCTTGGAGTTTAAAGCAGGGTGGCTGTTTGTCTAGATTTCACCAAGCAGGAACCATATGCCGCAGGTGACCTTGCTTGAGAGATACCCTACCTTATGGGATGCGCACCTTAGCTTCCCATCATGAATCTAGCATTGTATTTTTAGATTTTTTTTTTTTTTTGTCTGTAAATAAAAATGTTCAAAATGAAAGAGAGGTGACTTTTGTTTAAATGTAACAATTCAACAGCCCCAAATTTAACTTTTTTCCCTCTCAGTTTTCAAGGAAAAAATGTTAATTAACAAACAAGTTGGGGTTTGTTTGGTTGGTTGCTTCAGCTATTCAGCTGAGAAAATCAATTATTCACACAGCTCTAGTCAGTATCTTGAGGGGAATTCTCAGTACATCAAAGGCCAAAGACTGTTTATCTGTCTGGGATCCAGAATCCTATTTTAAAAAACTTGGTGTTGTCCTTAACTCAACTGTAGCCTTGCTTTTAAAGGGATGACTTTGTACTTGCTTCCTGCACAGTCAGCTGCTCGCTGGCTCCTGTCATCACAGGCAAGAGCTGAACCAGTGAAACAGTTGCTCTGTGGAGCTGGGGTGCCAGCCAGGGAGGTGGGGTGATGCTAATGAAATAATTTAAATACCAGTTTTTTATCGTCCTGGAGGCAACTGTTCGACCTGTCTGTCTAGGCAGAGCTTCCCTTGCCTGGCTCTCTGGGTCTATCCAGGCCTTGGAGGTGGGCCATGGAGTGTTACTCCTTCTTAGCCCTTTAGAATGATTTATTGCTGATTTCAGAGAGAGGTTTAACAATTAGTCAGTTGCTCTCCACTTCCAGATAATGATGTCATTGTCACAATAATATTAATAATGGAAGGAAGGAAGGAAGGAAGGAAGGAAGGAAGGAAGGAAGGAAGGAAGGAAGGAGGAATGGTACTGGGTCTCAGCAGGAGGTTCATCATGGCTCTCCTTGGGTGACGGTGCACACAGATGAGACCAATGCCCATGTTTCAGGGAGGAGTCATCTCTCTCCTTTGAAAACATGGTAGATGATGTTTTCCCAAAGGAAAAGGAGCCAACTTACTTTGTCCAAAAGTAAGAGAGAGTTTTGTGTCTTCTCATAGATACGTTGTTTCTCACTGGACAGAATGGTTTGGCGGCCGCTTAAAAGAGGACAAAGCTATATACAGCAGTGTGCAAGTAATGCATAAGGGTTTTGGTTTTTTTCTTTTTTTGAGAGCAACAACAGAGCTGCACCTGATGCCCTGGGGACTTCAGATGTAAGCTTGCAGTAGTGCTGACCGGTAGATGCCTTGTCCTCTTTTTCACAAGTCCCTTGTTCTGTCCATGGAGGCTGGGGACTGGACTGCCAGACAAAGGCAGCTGTCAGGTAACTGTCAACTCTGCAGATTGTCATGAAAAAAGGTCTTCGTTTAAGGGAAGTACTCCCTTGTTCTTCCAGAGAATAGGAGGAACATAAAAAAATTTCCAGGATTCTTGCAGGGAGTGGAAGAGACATAGAAATTTTGCCAGGACATATTACAATAGGAACAGGGTACCCCTAATTCTGAATATTGTTGCTGTTGTGGGCTTTTATATAACAATTTAGATAAAAATCAAAAGATAGTTTATATTTAAGCTTTAATTTTGTATCAGAAAAGTTCCTGAATTCAAATAAAAGTTGTTGATCTTTGATGCCTCACACTGCAGCATTAGAAATACCTCAGTGGGGCCCTGTTCATTTGCTTCAAATACTGTATGACTCGTATGACTATTGAATGGATTTATCTTTTCATTTTAAAGATTCAAATATCTCAGCTGAGTTTTACCAGACTGAAACAGCAGAAATGGGCTTGTTTTATGACAAACAGCTACAGAAGGTAGCTGTTAATCATAGTCTAAATTACTCCCTCTTCATCCTTTCAAACAAAAGTGTGAGCGAGCAGATAGCAGATGGGACTTGCACAGTGTCCAGGAGGTCAGCAGACTCCAGGTCTTTCAAATATGTATAGCAGAAATTAATTGCAGATCCATGGGCTTTCATACTCCAGATGCTGGGTTTGAGGAGTGTAACCATGAATAAATCAGCTAATCTCAAAGGCTGCAGAAATGTACAGAGAGCATGGTGGTCTCTGAATTATTTGGAGCCATTGTATCCTATTAAGCCCTTAAAAAATTGAATTGTTTTACTTTTTGCTTTTGATTAGTTGCCTGAGCAAGTGATTATGGTTATCCTCAAGAGGGGAAATGTTGCTTTAGGTCCAGGGGTGAAAAACATCAACTCATGTACAAGGATGACAGAGGAGACCAAAACTGTGTTAGGGGATTTGTTTCCCATAAAAAGGTATAAATGCTGGGCCAACGAGATAACAGAATATTGTTTGTGTACAGAGGAAAATCAGGTCTACTGGCCTTCTAAGATGTCTCCTTCATTCATTTGGGAAACACAGGATTGGAGGCTGAAGTTTAAGTAGGAGCATATGTATTGAGATGCTGGGCTTGATAAATGGGCTGGAAAAAATAATTGTTCATGTGTACTCTGATATATTGGTGTTCTGACCATCCACTATTATTATGCAAATATATTCTGCTGAGAGGAATGAAGACACAGGGATTCCAACTCATTGAAATAGGAGGTTGGTTTAATTCTTTTAAAAAGCAGAGGGAACATAATCTCAATTTTTCTCCTTCCAAGCATAAAAATTAAAATTTTAAAATAACTTTCAACTATCCCTATTACTGTTAAAATAGTTATCAAATAAACGAAATCCCTAAATTAAGCCAAATTACTAATTTTAAAATACACGTTTATTCTTCTTGGCATTACTTAGCTGATCTCCTAAATAAAAATTTGAAAGAATTGTGGCTTTGGATTTTGTGAGAAAATTGAATTTAGCTGAAAAGAGCAAGATTCTTCTTCCCTGAATTATATAATTGCTCATTTTCTTCAGTGTGAGTGTTCAGCCAGAGAGAACCATGTACCATTGGGGTGCTTTGTCAGATACTTAATTGAAAATTGTATTTTTTCAGATGCAGAAAGCCTAGTCACAGAGGGTGAGGTCCTGAAGGAGTAACCTAAATAACCCACTTTCTATTGTGGGGAAGATTTACTCTTCCTTTTACAGGCTCGCATTGAAAATATGCAGCTTTCCTAGCATCCACACAATGCCCAGGGATTTCCATGCATGACCGGATACTTCCAGATTGAAGATTTGTAACTCCACAGTAATTCAGCTCCTTATATGCTGGGAGTCTGATTGCCAGGCATGATCTGTGCCATGTCCCCCCGTGGGCATCTGCTCTCACAAAGTGGGACGGTGGTTAAGTAACATAATATTTACTGCGTTTCTTTTTCCAGTCTCAGCTCCTTGGGGCTGGTGAGAGAGTCAGTGAAGGGCTCTTCTTTTCCTTGACGTATTCAGTCCTTCACATGCAGTTTCCAGTTTTCCCCTGTGAATGCCAAAAAAGGTAATGCTGACTTTCAGTGCAAAGGGAGATGGGCGGTGGGAGGATTGCTGGGTGCGATTCCTCTGCAGTTAAACAGGGAGAACCTCAGATGCTGTGGTAGTTATGCTAGCTGAATGGCTCAAAATGTGTCTTAATTGTAAGGTGCACAGGATCCAGTTGTTGCACTTTTGAATGGAATAGCAGGCTTCTCATGGATATTGTTGTATTTTTTGAAAGTGCAGGGTCTGATCTGTGTTGTACTCCACAAGTAATTTCTGGAGGCTGCTGAGCATTACGCGGTGTTGGCCTTCAACTCCATCTGGAAACAGCAGTAACTGAACAGATCCTGGAAGTCTCAGGACAAGCTTTACAGGAAGGATGTGATACTGTTACCTAACCTGGCTTGCAGTGAAATGAGCACTGCACTGGGGAAAGTGCCTGAGCTAGGGAGAAGCGTAGGTGTGCTTTGATGAAAGTGAATTTGTAGTCCTTACTGGTGTGCACAGAACAGGTAAGTGGGCACCACTTCAGATGTTCAGGTGATTCCTCTTCTGAAACAGGATCAAGGTGCCAGTCTGATTCACCCTGTTCCCATTCAAAGTCACACTGAGGAAGGATACATCAGGCATGTCTGTCCTCAACCCCACGTGGCAGGTGCGTGCCTGCCTTGTGCACATGCAGTCTGTCCTTGGAAAATGTCTTTTAATCTGCTTCACAATCTTGTGCGTTTGCTTTGTTAAAATCAATGATTCTCATTGATTTAATCCTTTGCTGCACAGGCTCTCCAAAAGCCATGGAACTTCTGCAGTGACTCCTTGATAGAGTTACAAGTCAGCTATAATCCCAAACCTGCATTGAAAGATGAGTGAAAATAAACCCGAGGAAGGAAGACATAAGCCTGTGTTATGAAATGGCCCGGAGCTCAGATGCTTGTCATAGTCAGGCTTTATGAGCTGTGGAATGACTTGGTATTTCTCCTGTATCTAGGCTTGTGCTACAAAGGGTAACAAGCCCCCAGCTGCAGTAAGAAGGACTCATTTCCATAATACATGTCCATGAAAAAAACAAAGCATCATTAAACAGAAGAAATTGATGTTACTAGTTTTTCAAATTTTCTATTAATTTCTACAAATATTAAATTTTCTGTAAATTTGATAATATTATTTCCATTAAAATATACCTGGCATTGAAGTGTTCTATAATTATTTGTGGGAGGAGGTTGGAGCACTTAGCCTGAGAAAAGGTGATCTGAGTTTACCTTCCAGGTTTTGCCACTGACTTCAAATGCAGTCATACAACTTCACTATATTCCTCTTTCCCACGTGTAAAGTACAAACTTATAAATGACCCACAGGTCATTTGAGGATATGTGCTTGAAGCACTCAGAGGGCTCTCTGAGTAGATGTCCATGTGCATCTGTATAAAACATACTGCAGCCAAGAGATTGGCACATTCATATAAATAGCAGTAGAAAAGCACATCCACTTGTGACTCTCATCTTACTAAATTTGGGTTTAACTCGATTAGATGTTCCCGGAGGCAACCTGGTTTTTACTACTGTTTTGCTCTTGTTTTTTCTTGTTTTAACATTGTAAAACTTAGGGGAAGGTGAAGATTGGCATTGTTGTAGTGCCTTTGTCTTTACAGCCTGTCACAAAGGATGGTTGCGTTGGCTTTGCTTTGGTTGGATTCACACCCATGTTTGACTGGGGTAGCTTCAGATTCCTGATGTGGAGGACCTGTGGGCTTGTGCAGAGTTGCTGTCATATTCCCAGCCTTCTCACCTAGACTGGCCCTCAGGAACTATACCAGTGCCTGATTCCACATATAGGTAGTCCAGGGAGCTCAGCAAAAGACTGAGAATACATAGATGAGAAATCATCCCGCTGTCACCTAGACTAGCAAATGCCCTTCTGGTGGCAGGGAACAGGGACTGCCTCTTTTGACAGAAGCCCACCATGTTGCCATACCTTCAACCCTGGAGATTCTTGAGTCACCAATAATGTAGCCAGGCACCCAAATTTTCTTATTCTTTTGCCAGCACCCATAAAATGCAGGAAGGGAGTTTCTACACCCTTATCTGTGCTGAAATCAAGCTGCCAGCTAGGTACTACCTTAGGGAGAGGCAAGGGAGAGCAGCACAGTGCTCTGTAGCTGTCAGACAGAGACTGGGGCTGTAAGCGTTTGTATCGATTAAGAGCTACTGGCATCAGGCTACTGGCACAGACAAATGAGCATGAATAATTACTCAGCTGCAACTCAGATTTCTTTTTCCTTGACAAAGAGCAGTTATGCTCCCAGAAGGCACAATTTATAGGATGCTTTAAAGCCAGAATTTGCTATGATTTTACTTCTCTTATGGATTATTCTTAAAAAGGAGACCAAAAAAGGCATGGAAGTACTGCTTTGGAAATTACACATTTGCAGGAAAATCTCCTTGTTTTAATTCACTTATGCTGCAGCATTATGAGTATTTGTCTGTATCACTTTCCGTACCGCTTTACTTTAGCTATAGCTAATAATCATATACAGTGCAATATAAATTGTGTGCAGTTTTTGAGACATGATTAACTGTGCCTTATCAGTACATGAAGGAAAAAAATTATGAACCATGTAATTGGGGGGAGAGACTGTGTATATTGCGCTCTAACAGCGATGTTGTGACACATTGCAATCACTGCACTGAGAGCATGACAGTACTCACTTCAGCATCGCTCTGCTTTTGAATGTGTCTCTAAAGCCAGTGGAAATATTTTCCTCTGAAAGCTTGTTTAAATATTCTAGGATAATGCTGTTTCAGGCTTGAGCGCTGAGTGCCTCTGTTCCTTATCAGAAAATGTTTGAGTGTGTTTGCATAGAATAGTTGGGGCCCAAAGCCATTAGTCACTGGCACATTATGGAATATGTTGCATGCCAGAAACTCATAGCATGCTTCAATATTTAGGAAATCCATGGATTTTGTGTCATACATGGAGAAACCTGGCACAACAGACTTGGAAAATGGGCATATCATTGTGGATCATCTTCCTGTCCATGGAGGGATCGCCATAGATGCCGTGTCTGGCATAGTGACTCTCTGCAGTGTTTTGTGTGCTTCTCTCTCTCTGCTTGTTTTCCATCTCTTAACATTTACCTAGGGTTGGGTCAGCAGAACCTGCTGTAGAGATCTCTTAAGAGATGGAGGCAGAAAAGAGAACTGTAGCCATCCATGTGTCCTTATGCTGGCTTTCATGATGGGCCAAGGTTAGCCCCACGTGCAGAAGGCTTGTGTGATTTGCCCTTGGAAGACCAACCTGGAGTTATTTGCATTGCCAGGACTAATGAAAGTACACAGGGTGGAGGAGATTGGGTTAAGAGCTGTGCTAACAACATGAAGGTTGGCCTGCTTCTGAGTCTCTTAGCTGTGCACTACTGGAAATTTACACATCTTTTTGTTATCTGGTCCAGGTAAAACGCCTGGATGTGACTGAAGGTTTGCTGTGACACCTCAGAGATCCACAGTACAGGAGCTTACATTGTTTCCACAATAACATCAGCCCTGTAAGGGCTCATGGCTGTGTACACAAAATTTCTGAAAATTTGGGACTTAATAAAGCAGGGAGTGACATCAGGAGTGGACTGAACACAACCTTGAAAGGTTCAGGACCTGGCTGTGCAGTGCCACAGCTGGCCTGTGTTGGCAGTTCAGCTCCAAGTGTCTAAGCTGGGCTTGGAGACCACCACAGGACCCTTCCAGACAGTGCTTTTGGTGATTGTATGATCCTGTGGAAGGTTGACTTCTGTTACATAGTCCCGTTCTTCTAGGGAGTGTCAACAGGACACACATGGAAGCGCACCTGGTACTGCCCTAAAATCATTGGGTTGGGATCTGGGAGCTACTATAATTTATTTGACAAGAGAGGGAACTCTGTTTGTCCAGAGAAAGCCTCTTGAGGCTGTCCTGACTCTGGAAGGACCAGAAGAAATGGCAAGACTGCTTTTCATGACACCACAGGCCAGCTGTGGGTAAATATATGGTCATAGTGGGCTCAAGAGTTTCAGGCTTTATATTTGGGTTCTGTACATGATGTAACTCTGTCTTTGGACTACTTTGTGATCTGGTGATGCTGGGGAAGAATTTACATGGCACATTGCTGACAGTGGTACTGACAGATTTTAAAGAGCTAATCGTTCCTGAGTTGGATGTTTTTCAGGATATGCTTTGGTGTCACAGAGCATTATGAAGGGGAGATGTGTTCACAGAGACTACTGTGGCATCACTTAGACATAGAGAAACTGCCAGATTTGCCCACAGAGGTCTGTAGATGTGAATGTGTCATGTTTTAACCTCAGATGCCAACCAAATGCTACTTAGTCACTCCCTCATCGCATCCCTGGCTGGGGAGGAGAATCAGAAAAAAGAGTAAAAACTTGTGGGTTGAGGTAAGGAGTTTGGTAATTGAAACTAAGTAAAATAGAATACTAATAATTATAATAACAACAAAAAATTGTAATTAAAGACAGAGAGACAAAAAAACCACAAGAAAACCTAGTGATGCACAATACCATTACTCACCACCCACTGACAGATGCCCAGCCCTATCCCCAAGCAGTGATTGGCCCCTCCCAGCCAGCTCTCCCCAGTTAGTATACTGGGCATGATGTTCTGTGATGTGGAACATCCCTTTGGCCAGTTCAGCTTGCTGTCCTGGCCATGTTCCCTCTTGGCTTCTTGTGTGCCTGCTCACTGGTAGAGCACAAGGCACTGTGAAAAAGCCTTGGCTTAGTGTGAGCATTGCTCAGCATCAACTAAAACATCAGCATGTGATCAACATCATTCTCATGCTGAATCCAAACCACCACTTCTACTAGAAAGAAAATGAATTCTATTACAACTGAAACCAGGACAGGAGGACAAATCATACATGAGATTCACTGTGGGTCTTTCACTGAGCATGGCAGGAGGGAGTGGTTGGTCCCTTGGTACGGCCAGGGTACTGAGAAGGCTGCCCACAGCAGATCATGTTCCAGGAGGTCTTTCTGCCCACCATTATCAGGGTTATAGACTGGATGCTCATCCGCTGTTTGTGCAGGCTCGTTAGCTTGGGCAAAGCCTGGATGAGTGGCATGCAATTGCTCGCTGTGCCACGCAGGCTGGCCGCAGCAGGAGCGCGAGCGAGGGAGGAGGCTGAGTGCAGCACACGTCCCCTGCGCCTCAGCATGGCTGCAGGAAAACCAGTTGGGTGCTGTGGCATTGCTTTCACCTTTCATATGTTTCTAGCTTGTTAAAATTATATCTTGATAAGTACATGAAGTCACAGCAGATGGCAAAATCTGAAACGTTCTTTCCAACTCTTTAATTAGGTTTTCAGTTATCCTTTTATGAAAGGCACTCTGCGAGCGTCTGAAAGTATTGCAAGTATTTAAATAAGCTCCTGGTGCGACTTCTCAGAGCTGAAGTCGACAGTGATATCTTTATGAAAGGCTTTCTTGGGATTTTGCTGTTGTTTTTAACCTCTTGTGGAATGTTTTGATCTTGTTCAGATACCAGTTTGATATCTTTCCTTGATGTGGTGCTGGACACATCAAAACATCGGCCATCCAAATGATCTGTATTCCTTACCCTGGCAGTAGTGACACATGTGGTTTGGGGATTGGTCAAAATGCAGTTGTGCCTGACAGAGCTGTGGACAGCACATATTTACATACTGTATTTACCATCACTGCCATGTTTACAGAATGCAGCAGCTCACAGGCTCCTGCCCAGAGTTAAAATGACTGCATGTTTAAGTAGCAGGCTGAAAATAAACTGTAGTCAGGGCTGGTAGCGGTACCTGGTAAAACATTTGACACTTTCTTCTATAACTGCATCCAAAATGACATTTTTTACTTAAATTTGGGAAGAATTTTTTGGGAATGGCAAAAAACTAAAAATCAGTAAGACAGTAGATACCACCCAAGTATAGGCTTGAGAACATCTGAAGTTGGTCAGCTGAAATTCAAGCCTTCTTTCTTTTTACCCCAGGTTTACTTGAGGCACCAAATAGGGAAACTTTAAGTCTAGGAGGTTAAATTTTATCCAGATTATAAACAGCTGACAGGATATTGGTTAACAAGAGACAGTGCTGACCATGCCACCCATAGTTCCTGTATAAGCTTAGAAATACATGGACTGCAGCAGGGTAGAATTAGCTGGCCTTTGATGGTGCAGTTCACATACAACCTGTATATGGTACCAGAGTGGAAGTGGATTTAATGATCCCTTGCATCAATAACAGAAAGGTTTCAGAATAAACTCTTGAAATGATGCTCCTTTCATCTGATACGGCTCCAGTAACATTTTACATGATGTGATCCTTACCACAGCATTACGACACCAGAGAATTCTTACATTCCTACTTTGAAAACTGTACATAATCAACACTAAACATGAGCTGTTCACAATGCAAAGGTCCTACTTCTAGGTACAGCTTAGTATTAATGCTTTGTAAAAGCTGGGCACGATGTGAATCATACTGTCCTAGGTGCTAGGCATATAATACAGCAAGGTATCAAAGCCTTAAAGGATAAAAAATTATGTGCAAAACACAGGAGATGACAAATGGATCTAATCCAGAAATTAATCAGCAGATGAAATACTTTCAAAAGTATTTCATCGATGAGATTTTGAGGATAGCATTTTCTGTGCTGATTTAATCTTCTGTTGCACTTTGTTTTTTCTTTTCCTGTTTCTCTGTGTGTGCTTCCAACAAAACCTCAGATTAGGAAGAATTTTCACAATGTTTTGTAACAAAAAAAATACTCCTGCAGAATAATTATGATTGATAATTATATATGATATAATTATGTATTATAATTATTGAATAAGATTTAAAAAATATGTTACCCAGCTTTATTTAATTATTCCATCTGTCACAACTAAAAATGAGATTTTCTAAGAAAATTTATGATCAGGACTCAATTGAGAGCCATTCAGATCATCCTTATTTGGGACATCTTAATTGCTGAATTTGTGTGGAGATGTAGAAGGTGTGTTGCTGTTTGGTCTATCAGGGGGGTTCAAAGAGGAAATAGATTTCTAGTCTGTAAATGGCAGCTAGGGAGAAAGGTGAGGAAAAGCACTGACAGGTAAAACAGATGTTCTGGGGAAAAACAAATGGGTATAAATTGACTGTGAGTAAATGGAGGTGGGAATTGGAGGGTGTTCATAATCTTTGGTTAAGGTGTGCTCTGAGAGACCTCTCAAACTGCACCAAAAAGTTATTTGTTAAAACAGGAGTAGGAAACAGCTTTTTCTTTCATGTGTCCATAGTTTTGCTGTAACAGGAGCAGTGCTGAACACAAAAGAGCCTCTGCAATATTGTGACAGCTTTCTGGAAAGAAATTGTTTGTCCACACTGCAGACTAATCTTACTCATTTTAGTCTGTAAAAGCAAATTTGATACTCCAAGGACAAGATTTTGGTTTTTTTCCCATTTCCTCCCTTTTCCTCCCTCAATATACCTGACTATTTTCTCAGTATTTGTTGCATGCAAATGCCAATTTTTGGTTTAAATTCCAAATTGACAATAAAATCAGGGAAGTAAAAGATTATTTTTGAGCTAAAAACAGAAAAAAATGAGAACATACTAAGTTGAACAGAAAAAATGATAACATACTAACTTGATTCTTAATAATTGTAACACTGTAATATGGTATCTGCTCATTGAATACAATTTATGGTTAAAAAGGCTTTCAGTGCAATCTATCAAACAATTACTAAAATTACTAGACTAGTGACTTTAATAAACTTCTATTTTGTAACAAATCCAGTAGGCATAAATGCTTTAAAGGTATTTATTTTATTTTAAATATTTTGTTTAAGGGTATTCATTGTTGTAGAATGGTGTTAATCTGCAGCTATAATTCTTTCTTTTATCTCTGTTGGTTGGCAATTGACACAGACCAGTGTGAAAAATAAGGTAAGATATTGATAACTCAGTAAAAGTTATCAATATCTCTACTGCCAAACAAGGATTTGAATTTTCATGCAGCTGTGCAATTAGAGGTAATATAATAATAGCAGGGTAATAAAAATGCAGCATATGCAAATGGGTGTATTTTCATTCATTACCAAACTTGGCGTGAAGGCTAATAAACAAATTATAACTTTAGATTTAAGATGGAAGCAAGGTGATTTAAGGCCCTCCTTTTAGAAAGGGCAGAGCTGTCCGTTTCTCACGGGTGGGTAGGTGGCAGGAAGAAGGATGGAGTGTGTCCCGCGGGATGGATGCGATCTTGGTGTCCCTGCGGCGGAGGGCGAGGCACGGGCAGCCCTGAGCGCAGCCGTGCCCGGGCAGGAGGGGTGGGCAGGAGGGGTCTCACGCCGAGCACGGAATGCCGGGGGTGTCCGGGAGCAGCAGGGAGGGAGGCGAGCCCCGAGGCACGGCCGCGGCAGCAGCCTCGGGGCAGCGTGCCAGCGCAGGGGCTCGCCGGGAAGGAACAGCCCCGCAGACGCCTTCTTTCTTTCTTTTTTTTCTTTTCTTTTTTCCCCTCCTTTTTACCCATTCACCGAACATCATTTTAAATGATCTCTGATAATGCATTTATGTTTGGGAGCCATGCTGGCTGGAACCCGTAAGTGAATGCCTGTCGTCCTGATGAGTTGAAAAGTTAAGCTGCGGTTTCCAGATGCGTGTTCACGTCTTTAATGAAGGTTTTCTTTTTGTGTTTGGCGCAGGGCCGTATCTGCAGAAAAGCTGGCAAATCAAAAAAGTCGTTCAGTCGAAAGGAAGCTGAAGCAACATTTAAGAGTTTGGTGAAGACCCATGAAAAATATGGGTGGGTCACCCCACCTGTCTCTGATGGCTGATGTTAGCAACCTGCACTTGACAAAAATGCTGAACAAAAGTACTGTGACATCTCCTCAGTGCTGTACACCGCCCATCCTTTTCTACTTCAGCTTCAGTTACATACCATGAATGTCAAGGAGACATCTAAGTTATTTATGAACAGATGTGTTTACAGAGGGAGAGAAAAAAAATGCTGTGTAGGATTATATTTCAAGACTGGAGAATGGTCATCATTGAAGTCACTTGAGCGGATGCTGAGATTGCGTCATTTGCCCCCATACAGCCCACATTGTCTTCAGCTTCTTTCCATGACAGCAGCACCAAACAGCAGTACTGGAAAGTCTATCCATTACTGCTCAGTTCATTTAAATGTAAATGAAACAGTTAATATTTAATAGGGAAGCAGTGCATTGCAGGTACATGTTTGCTGTGCTGTTTATCTTTGTCTCCTAGCAGGTCAACATAACTTGAAGATTTGTCTTTATGTGGAACTGTGGTCTGCTGTGACTAAATTTAGACCTCATTTGTGCTCTATATATGACCTTTAATTCATAAATGAAACCAGAATTAAAATGCTGAAAGGTCCTAGTGTTGAAAAATTATTAAGTGGAATCACCCAACCGGTTACAATGTGCTCTCTGTGCTGATATTGTGATGTGCTGTTCAGAAATAAACCAGTGCAGTTAGCTGAAGGTTAGGTGGTTTTTTAAAACACGTCCACACCAGGGCTTAGAGGGGTTGGTTGGTGGTAGCAGAAAAATGATTACCCTGGCAGTACCTTGTGCAGTAGCATGTGGCCTGTCAGCTCTTCAAAGCAGCAAAACAAATGAGTGGAAATGGACAAAGCAACCTTAAAATTTTATCTGTTTAATTTTGAAATGATATGCCAGTAACAGAGTAAAAATTTTCGAGTCAAATGGAACATGGTTTGTAAGATGATTTGCATGACTGGAATTTTTCTTTTTTATTTTTACTCAATAGACATTGTATGTACTTAGAGCCCAGTATCTGAGAAAACCCACTGATGTATATAAATGTCCTATTATTTAATCATTAAAATTTAAGTTTTCTGGTAAACGAATTGAAAAAAACAACTTTCTAAGGGACTCCATAAAAGCTGAAGGTAATGTTAAGAATGGTCTAGAAAAGCATTAAAAAATGTGGATTCTGAATGGAAAATCGTATTGGACACGTGCTGAATAAAATCACCAGTATCGTTTCTGCTGCCTCAGGAATTCAATCATTTTGGCCAGCTTTTGTAGTCAAAGTAATGGGTTTTCTGTTGTGAGATTCTATGCACCATATAGATGTATCTGTTGTGGTGGTATTTTAATTGAAAGTAGGACAGTATCGATTGTAAGACTGATTTGGAGGGGGAAGGCAGTGTGTGTTTGGAAGCACTTTCCATTATATGGCTAACACAAGAACAAATCGAAATGGTTGACCAGTTTCTGTTTGTATTACAGCAACACTGGAGACTGTACAGAGAGCTTAGGGGTCTGGAGTTTGATTTAAAACCACATGCAGCATAGAAGAACAAAAGGAGTACAATGGAGTTCAAGCACAAGAGAAGAAGCAGCGGAGCAGATATTCTTGCAGTGCTGATGCAAAAACGCTGTTCAGTGAGGCTGTTGAGCTTTGTCAGCTAGATAGAGAGAAAAATAATCAAAGCCTTCACCAAAAGGAATATGCAGGTCAGAGCCACTCAGTTTTGTGGGCACTGCAAGAACCTGGTTTCTTGCACTTCTGATCTCCATCAGAAGTCACTTTTCTTTCTCCTCTGATCATTTGTGGTGTGCCTTAACTCGGCTACGAAGAGAAATGCTTGGTGCCACAGAAATCTGCCCAGATCTTGCTGCCATTTATCTCACACTGCTTTATGCTTGGAGACAAGGCTATAAACAGTGTATATATATACTTTTCCTCTCAAACTGCGTATCAGTTCTGTGCATCCAGCAGCAGAATGTGTCTTTTGAGTGAGGAATAATATTTCAAGTAATTTACTTTCTCAATATTTATAAACTTTCTTTGCTCTCCCTTGTGGAAGAGGAAACTGGTATGTTTAGTTAAGCATGAAATTATTTGTAATTCCTAGCAGGACTCCCTGAGAACACAGAGAGTGATCTAGCACTGGAAATCATAAGGTTTGTTACTTCCCTTCAGAAAAGCTCTTCCCTCATCAGCACAGTAAAATAATGTTAAAAACAGCATGAAGGTGTGGTAAGTCTTTGGGGGGGGATTATTTCATTTTCTGCTGTTTTTTAACCTGTCTCTTTTTTTCTGTCAGTGGGTTATTTTAAATCTTCCTGAGAACCATATCTTTAATATTTAATTAAAGGGTTAGCTAAAAGGAACGTAGTGGGTGGATTGCTACCACTTCCCTCAAACCTACTTATTATGTGTCTTCTTAAGTGTGCTTTAAATAGTTAGAGCAAACATCATCGCTAAAAATCACAGTTACTTTCTGGCTGTAGGAGGTTCTCTGCATCACTCAGTGTCTTGGAGCAGTAGGAGAGGCAAATCAAAAAATCTGGAGTGCTTTGAAGCTGTAGCAGAAGGGGAGCAGAGTACGTGCGATGATAAGCTGCAGCAACAACTCGTGCAAGGAGGAAAGAAGGCAAAGTACACTGCATGAACTAGGGCAGGATGAAGTTCCTGCTGCACCAAAAATAATCCTGCTGCTAATAAAAAGAGACGATGGCTTATGGCAGGAGCAGCCTGTGCTGGGGGCATGCAGGAAGAAGGAGACAGCAGGGAGTGCAGAAGCTTTGTGCTTCTGAGCAGGAAGGGAGGGACAGAGATGGCTAGGAGAGTGGTTAATTAAGAGATCCATAAAGAGAGTTTATTTGTTTTAGGGAAAATTAGTTCATGGGTTTTGTCTGGCTGTATGCTAGACAAGTTTTACTTTCTCTGCTACAGACAAGCCTAAAAGAAAAGTGAAGGAGAAATTGGGAAAGGAAAGGTGTTTGAGGGGAAGGAAAAGAGGAAGACCTGAGAAGAGAGAGAGAAAGTATAACTGGGCAAGTAAAACACAGGGCAATAAAAAAAGGCTGATAATGTGAGGGTATAAAATGAGAGAGGCAGCACAGCATCAGAAAAAGCATTTTAGGTGGGACATACTGCAGGAACTTATTGCAGAGCTGCTCCAGGTACTTAAGGTCCAATAATGTCCTTTTTGTTTGTATCCCAGAAAGTGAGAGCTTCTTCCATGTTCTATCCTTCTGGCAGCTGAGAAGAAGGATGTTAGGATTTGGAGCTATGTTGTGGAACTCAAATCGGGCTGTCACGTCTCTTCCGTGAGTGAGAAATAAACCTAAGTGTCATTCCCAGATTCTAAATTCCAGGAGGCCAAAATGAAAACAGATTGGACAGTCATCTGCTTGGTCAAAGTTCCTCAAAATCAGCAAAGTGGGAGGATTTCTTTTGCAGACAGCAAACCTCAATATTCCCCATTTATCCAATCAAAAGTCTCCTTAGGATTTCTTGTAAAATTAGCAGTCAGCACAGGTCCTCCGGCTCTCATTAGACCCATTTTATCAGGAACATTATTTTCCATCTGCTGTCCCCAGAACAGATGATTAATTTGAACCTATCATCTGGGGAGGTGTGAAGCTGTATTGGGAAGTTACTTCCTGGCTTCTTTAGAATATATCCTTTAGGAGGATCTTTGAGACTGAGAAAGCTATTTGAATGAATACAGGCACTGAGAAAAGCAAGCTTATGATAAGGGAAGAAAGCTAAATACCTAAATGCTGAAAGATTTCCACAAAGAACAGAATTGATGATTTATATATGGGAATGTATTTCTGTGTCATTAGAAATTGGTCCTAAAAATTCAACAATGGAAACCTTAGCAGTCAAAGACCTCTTGACCTTATGTGTTTTTCTGTCCCAAACAGAGTGTGTCTTCTTCATTCCAGCCTAAACTTCAGTCCTGAGCCCAGAGAAGGATCATAGGTATGATCTGTTTATTTGGTGCTCTGATACTGTGTTATGTTAAAAAAAGAGACTAGTTTCATTATCCTTGTTGAAAGCAGTGCATAAGATCCTAAAATGAAACTTATTTAGTGAACATCAGGGTTGGAACAAAGCCCTTCTAGTATGACAAATACATGTGATATGACAATGTAACATATATACTTTTAGAAAACTCATTTGGAAAGACACTGAGAGTCACAATTGCCAAGCTGTGATGGCCATTGCTCTGATGTGCTTGCAATTTCTATTCCACAGGAATTTACAGAAGAGAGAAATAACTTCTTGATAGGCTGACTGTACAGAGAAAAAATAGTGTCAAATTAACTGGCTTTGGGGTTTAAAGAATTAATTTAAAGTAAATGTTTTTTCTTCTCCACTTTTTAATTTTTTTTTCAAGATTCTCAGGCACCCACATGGAGCCACAGGTGTCTTCATCTTACACTGGCAGTATGATCAGCATGGTAATTTACATGGCTCTGGTGAGGTGGTTGATTATGAACACACTTTTTCTTGGAGAAGTTTTTAGAGGATAACTGACTTCCAGCTGAATGCCTGGGTGTGGAGCTTGGCAGACGCACTGAGGATTTACTTGTCAGTGTTACGTAGGCAGATGTGATGCATGCATAGGCATCCCAAAGCTCAGCTGAAATCATGGGGAAGCATTTGCATAGAGTCAGAGTGAAAAGTTTGTCTCTTCCATGGAGTAACTTCTGGTGAAGGAGTTCCTCTGAAACTGTGCTATGAACTATGCAATAGAATTAAGTAGACCAACCAGCTGGCACAATATAATTTTCCAGTTATGTTTTCCCTCCCTGACAAGCACCAACTCAAACAGTCTGCTACAGACAACACATTTCAGAGAATGACAATTAGTAGCAATGCTGAAGTAAAACTCCTGGATATTATCTCCTCCAGCCTTCCCAGTGCATTCCTGAGGGGAAGATGTAGCCCTGATCTAAGTGAACAAGAGAGACAGAGAGGGCTCACTGAGACCATGCGCTGCCCAGTGCCAGGTCTGGGATGAGGGGGGCAGCAACCCTCTGAGCTTACCTAGACAATGTGTATCCTGTCTCATTGTCAAGTACTGACCTTGCAAACACTTCACAAACATGCATTTTACTTGGATTGAATCGAAGGGCTCAGTACCTGTCTGACCCAAGTTCCTGCTTGCAGAGCAGATGGGTTACTAAATACACACTGTGGGTTTTCGTGTAAGTTAGCAACACAGTTAAAGTTTGCTATGCTGGCTCTGAAGAATAAATTGGCTTTCAAACTAGGTCTGAGCACAAATAGGTTGGAAGTGAGTCACCTGCTATTATCAGAACAGTTGCACTGTAGAGGTGGTTTCGTCCTTACATCAAAGGGTGGAGGTGAGGTACTGTAGGGAGAGTCACCCTAGAACACTGCAAGACGTTAAAAAGACAGCCTTCCTCTGTCATGTGTATGTGTCCCACATTACTGACTACTTAATTGCATCCTCTTAAGAGTACGTTGTTCAGCTTTGTAAATTTTAGCCCCTTCAAAGTTTTACTCATATGCTAAGGAAACATTAAGCAAGTCACGTAAATTTACATGAAAAGCCTTCGTTTCAATTTGGAAGCACGCAAATGCCATGCTGACGCCTGTCAAATTTCACCAGCAGCTTCCTCTCACAAGTCATGGACAAATCAGCGGTGACGGTAGTTAACACAAAAATAGAACCTCTGCAATTTGGATGTTTGACTTTGTCTTTTCACTGATTGCTTTGTCTTTCGGTTTGACTGACTGCAGATGAGAACGTCAAGCTAACAGCAGTGGAACTGTCATAGCATTTGTTTATTTATAACAGCTCCTTTTGTTCATGCTGCTAAATAAGGTGGCAATAAATATTCATTGCAGTTGTGCTTCACCAAACGGGAATTCAGAGATAACTCCTCGAACTCTGAAAACTTTGCATTTTATACCCAGTGTTTGCCACCACACATAGCATTCATTATCTTCTGCTGTCAAATATTCTTGTATTTTCTTATTCAGTGACCTCCTGTGTTTTAAATTATTTGTGGTTCACTAACAGAAATATGTGAAGTATGTTGCAGGTCCTCTTGGCTCAAATCACTGAAATGTAACTGAACCAATTCTAGTTGCCTGGGTGATTTAGAAGCGAACTTCACTTGCCATTTGCATTAGCAAGATCTGCAGACTTTTACTAAATATTCCTCAATAAAACCAAGACTTCCGTTTCAGCACAAAATCTATGCTGGCATGGATTAGCATGTCTCAGGAATGAAAGCAGACCATCCTTACAGGAAATTTAAACCATTTATGCCAGCATCATTTAGTTCTGAAAATGCATGGTAACAATACAACATAGGTAGTGCCTTATACTGGATGAGGTTTTAATTATTTGATTATTACATAAACATACTTTTGCAATGTATTAATAGAATTCATGATAATCCCAGCAAACTGGGAGGAGTGATTGATATCCTGAAAGGCAGGGCTCACATCCAGAGGCACCTGGAGAAGCTGAAGGAATGGGCCAACAGGAACTTCATGAAGTTTGACAGTGACAGGCATTAGACCCTGTATTTAAATGGAGACACCCAACTGACCAGGACAAGCTAGGGCTGTCTGGCAGCACTGCAGGAAAGAGCCTGGAGTCCTGGGAAGACAAGAGTTACAAGGGATCAGCACTGCACCCCTGTCTCAAGGGCTCAAGGAAGACCAGCCACACACTGGGCTGCACTGGCAAAGGCATTGCCAGCTGGTCAAGGAGTGTGATTCTTTTCCTCACTTGTGAGTTGACATCCAGAGTACTATGTCCAGTTTTGGCCCCCCAGAACATGGCACATTTTGACAAACTGAAGGAGCACCAAGAGGATTCAGGATCAGGAGCTATGATGTGCAGGAAGAGGCTGAGAGAGCAGCTTCTGCTTAGGCTGGGAAGAGAAGGCTGAGAGGGGGCTGACAGCAGTCTTGCACTACCTAGAAAGGGATTACAGAGAAGATGCAAGAAGCCACTTCTCTGAGGTAAACAAAGAGCAAGAGGTAGTAGATGCAAATTGCAGGAAGCAAGGTCCCAGCTGGATGAAGGGAAGAACATTTTCCAACCCTGCAAGCAGGCAATCACTAGAGTAGGTTGGCCAGCAATAATGGAATCTCCACTGTGGGAAATTTTTGGGACTCAGCTGCATAATGTGCTGAGTAACTTGATCCATGCTTGAAGCAGGCATTTTGACTAGAGATCCCCATAGGTTTTTTCCAAACTAAATGTTTTCATTATTCTGTTATATGTATTATAAAATTTTGCTCTACAGAGGTATTGGGAAAACAAAATTTATAGCCAAAAATATGCCTGATTCATAAAGCTGCTAACCTCCAGAAAGTATAAGGTATCCCTTGCCAAGCACCCTGTGCTCTAACTTCACTGCATGGATGTTGGAGTATGAAGTTGTACAAACACCTGCTGAAGGTGTCAGTAATTCACACTAAAACTCTTGCATACCTACACCGGCTACAACTCCACTGCTACAAATATTTTCCATGTAAATGGGTGTTTTGAGACAACTTTTAATTCTGCTTTCCCTGAAGAACTTTAACTGGTTTGTCATGTTGTCTGTTTTCCCGCAATGCAAGATTGAAAAATACTTCCCTCAGTAGAAGTCATGGAAAGCAAGCCTGGAGCTTACAGAGGGGGTCTCCTGCAACAAAGATATTTAAATTACAGAAAGCAAGCTACTCCAATTGAAGTTGTGTCACAGTGCAAGTCTTTCACAATTGCTAAGGTGAGCTATCCTTGAGTTCTTAGGGCCAAAGCCTCTGTTCTCAATATTGCTCTAGTTTTACCTCCTCTAAACATTCTGCAAATTAACATTTGAGGATAAAAGGATTTTGGTAACATTTCTGACAGGGACAGAAACATGTTATGTAACATGTCATAGAATCACAGAATGTGCTGGGTTGGAGTGGACCCACGAGGATCATCAACTTTTGGCTCTGCACAGGACACCCCAAGAGTTGCATCCTGAGAGTGTTGTCCAAAGACTGCTTGAACTCAGGCTGATGCTGTGACCACTTCTCTGGAGAGCCTGTTCTGGGGCCTGGTCACCCTCTTGGTAAAGAACATTTTTCTAACATCCAACCCAAACCTCCCCTGACACAACTTTGGGCCATTGCCTCCAATCCTGTCACTGGTCACCACAGAGAAGAGATTGGTGTCTGCCCCTCCTCTTCTCCTCACAAGGAAGTTGTAATTGCAATGAGGTTTCCCTTCAGTTTCCTCCAGGCTGAACCGACCAAGTGCCCTGAGCTGCTCCTCATATGACTTCCTCTCAAGGCCCTTCACCATTTTTGTTGCCCTCCTTTGGATGCTCCTCGTAGTCTTTCTTACATTGTGGCACCCAGAACTGCCCCCAGCACTCGAGGTGAGGCTGCCCCAGTGCAGAGCAGAGCAGGACAATCCCCTCGCTTGCCTGGCTGTGATGCTGTGCCTGATGCTCCCCAGGACACGCCTGGCGCTCCTGGCTGCCAGGGCACTGCTGACTCATGTTCAACTTGCCATCCACCAGGACCCCCAGGTCCCTTTCTTTAGCACTGCTTTCCAACATCTCATTCTCCAGTCTGTCCACCCATCCAGGATTGCTTCATCCCAGGTGCAGAATCCAACACTTGACCTTGCTAAAATTCAGACAGTGGGTGATTGCCCATTTCTCTGATTTTTCAAGGTCTCTCTGTAGGGCCTCTGTGCCCTTGAGGGAGTTCCTCCCAGTTTAGTGTCATTGCAAACTTTCTTAGTATTTCCTCACATCCTGCATCCAGGTCATGTCACAGTACAGTTCTTCAGCTTTGCATTTGATGTCCACATTCAGCTGCACAACAGAGCCCAGCTGGGTCAATACATGTACTTCCCCTATCCAGCTCACAGGGTCAAAGGCTCTACAGGCAATGTGAGGACCTGGATTTACCTTTCCTTCCCTGCTGCCTTGTATGCTTTACATCACTGCACCTGAATACAAAAACCTTCTCTGATTTCACTTATTTTGACCCCATTTCTGAAATTAAATTGTGTTGTCAAGTACCCCTCCCTCACAAGGGCAGTCAGAGCACTTGGAAAAACAAAGGGATGGAACAAAGGGCTCATGTATTCCAAGTGAGTCGCCCTAGAGCACAGCTGGTATCATTGCCAGAGTGAATAGTGCTGTGATTCAGCTCCCTCATCCTCTGCATCCCGCAAAATGGAGTCACACTGGAAGTGCCTTCAATCTGAGTGTTAGGCACTGCAAGAGCAGTTTTGCTGCTCTCAGGGAGCACAAGTGGTGCCCAGCCTTTACAGGGCTCTGGCAAACAAGGTGCACCTTTGCTGAGCTGCTTCTCCCCTCTCCTCCATCACCAAGCAGAAAAGATCTGACACTCGTCCTGACCTTCTGAACAGTTACTCTATGGGCAGTCAGTTATTCCTGGTTATTTGTTATATATTTTTTTATTTGATATTTACTTATATACATACATACTTACATACATGCATACATACATACATACATATATACATATATGTGAACCCTGGACCCAAATCAAGACCAAAGATGAAACAGACTCTTCTGGTATTCTTTTGACCATAATACCCATGAGGTTTGCACACCTGGGGCATAACTACACAGACATCTTCTGCAGGACTTGGGGTAGGAATAACAACTTTATCTAGGGCCATTTCTGCTCTTCTTTCTGTATTGGCAGTAATACATTTAAAGGTTCCTGCCCACTGGAAGTGACCTGAAGAGTCCAAGTATTTTGTGACATGAATTTCATGGACAGATGATGTGATCCATCCATTGCTAGTTGGAGCTATCTACACTTCATGCACCAGCCCTCAAAAAGTCACATAATACCCATGGTAAATTCTTTATGGAAGAAACATAAATGTAACTAGACAAGCCAGGGTATGAGTGGTGAGGATCCACCATGGTGAAGCTGGCAGAGGAGGAGGCAGAAACACCCTTCAGCAGTACACCTACTGACTGTGTTCCTGGAAGAGCTTACAGGTTCTTTGGAAAGAAAAGAACCAGAAGTTATTGCAGCCTCCTGAGGGAGAAGCTTCAGTTTATGCTGTTGGCTTCTCTTGAAATCTTCTTTTAACAGAGAAGAACATTCATCCCTGCTAGTAAACAAAGCCAAAGAGGGATGGATGAGACGTCAGGGGTTGCCTAGATATTTGAAAGATGACCAGAAAATTCTTCTTTATAGCTCTTTGTCCTACATTACTTCACATGCCTTGAGCAGCTATTCTGTTAAATATGCCTTTCCACCTTCCCAGTGTTTTCCCAAGTGATTAGAAATACATGTGGATTGTACTCAAGGGGTCCTCTCAGAGACACCATCAAAGGCCAGACTCCTTTTAAATGTAAAATTGCTGGTAGGAGGGAGAGCACTCAGAAATGTTAGTGTATTCCCTGCATCCTCAGCTAGCAAGCAGAGGTTGTAACTGCAGAACTATACTTAATTTGATATGTTCTTTGGGGAGTTTTGTGCAATGTACCAGCTGTAATGAGAGAAGAAATTTGTCCTTTAAAAGTAAATTGAAGTGTGTGTTTAGCTTAATGACCACAAAGAAACATGCTGCAGCTTTTGTGTGGCTTCAAATTATGATTTGCTGGATCAAAGCAATTCTGGCAGCCATTTCCTCTTAGAACTAGATGTATGAATCTGAGGGTAGAGAGTCCTGGTTTATAACAAGGTCATCTCATCTCTGTCACTGAAATTAATTTCAAGAAATAGATTCTCTCTTCAGGACACTTTGTCAAGTGATCTGAGATTTTGCCACATGACGTGCAACAAGAGCTCTAATGTAATGGAGAAATTGAAGCAGCATTTTGATTTCCCAGTACCAACATCCCTTTGTCCTCTAATGCTGATGCTCTTAAACAAATGAGGAAAGCTTAAGAATACTCATTAACTCATGAAAGTAAACAGCTGGCATATCCAGCTTAAACTGACCTGAGCAAAGCACAGGGGGTTTTTTAAACATTTAGCCACATTTTTCTATACATAAGCAGAAACTAGTAAAAGGATAGGACCTTCCTGTTTCCAATAAAAAAAACGTCTTCAAAGGATCCTTAGGAATGTCCTTACCTTTTTACAGTAAGGGCAAAAAAAATCTCTTTTAAACAGACCCCCCTGCCAGTGTGCGTTTCTTCCAGCTCCACAGACATGTCCTGCCCCTGGTTCCCTCATAGCCTGCCAAACCAGGAATACCATTGTTCACTAGATGACAACACTGGCAAAGTTTAGTCAACACCTGTAATGCAAATAGATTATCCTCTGTGACTCAAACAACTAGTGCAAATGTAATACTCTGTAGTAAATTATTTCAACAAGATTAAATTTTTTACTCTGGAAGAGAAGCATTTAGGTGTCTTTGATGGAATCCACCTTCTTGTAAGAAAATGTGAAGTCTTGGCTTCTCCATCTAAGAGGGAAAGTTGCAATAGGAGACTGTTTCTTATTTCACAGCTCCTTGACCAGAGACATCTCTTTGTCTACAGGCTACCTATGGAAAAGATACATTTTTTCCCTTCCCCTTTTTTTTACTTCTCTAAATGAATCATCTGCTGGTGCCTAAGGATAAATCTATCAGATTCCCTGTGCTGGGGTAGAAATGGAGGGAGAAGAGTAGGGCAGGGTAAGGGAGAAGAAAGGAAAGCAAAGGTAACACAGACCAACTTGCAAAGATGTTAGTGATCTAGCCAAAGGGAGCAAATCCAGAGAATCAGCTACAAGAGAATGAATTGAGCTGAGACAGACAGCCACCCTCATGTCACTCCTTCTGCACTTTCTCTTTTTTGTCACTCTGTCAATAAGGCAAACATACATAAAAGAGACTCACACAATTAAATCTCAGTTGCCAGGAAATTCCTTGCCTTCCCTTCATGCATCCATTCCTTCCTTCCTGAGCAACATAACACTTTAAATCACTTAAAAGGAAGCTTCACCTGAAAAGACAAATATAGTTAACATCCCCACCCCCAAAGAAGACAACAAAATCCTATCCATTTTATCAGCACTAGTTACAAGCATGTTTTTTACTCAAATAAAAATAACTTTTAACGTAGGGTAAACAGACCCAACTATTTCAGAAAGTGGAAGGTGACCTTATGGAAATCAGTAAGAGTTGGTGTCAACTTCAGCGTGATCCATGTGTCATTCTGAAGAGAAGATGGCTTCTTCAGATTGCTCCAAATGACTCAGCACTGGCTATGGCACTGAAGGCTGCCAGGAGGCACAGCATTCCCTCAGAGCTGTGCATGCCCTCAGGGAGAAACTGAGCAGGATGGGAATCACAGAATCACAGAATGGGGTGACCATTTTGGAAGGGACCTTTAAAGGTCAGCTAGTCAGGGCAGTGGTCAGGGTCATCTTCAGCTTGATCAGGTTGGTCAAGGTCCAGCCTGACCTTGAGCATTTCCAGGGATGAGGCATCCACAGGCAACCTGTGCCAGTGTTTCACTAACCTTTTACTTTAGTGTTTCACTATAGTAAAAACTGTCTTCCTTATGTCTGGATTGAGTCTCCATTGGAAGCCATTCCCCCTTGTCCTATCACTTCATGCTCTTGTGAAAAATCCCTCTCCTGTTTTCTCGTTGGCCCACTTCAGGTACTGGAAGGCTTCTATAAGGTCTCCCTGGAATCTTCCCTTCTCCAGGGTGAACCACAAACCTCTCAGCCTTTCCTCACAGGAAAGGTTCTCCATTCCTTTGGTCATCTTTGTGTCCCTCCTCTGGACTTGCTCCAACAGGACAGTGTCCTTCCTGTGTCTGGGGCCCCAGAGCTGGGTGCAGCACTGCAGGTGGGGTCTCACCAGAGCAGAGCAGAGGGGCAGAATCCCCTCCCTCCCCTGCTGGCCACACTGCTTTGGATGCAGCCCAGGGCACGCTTTGGATGCATTTTGGCTTTCTGGGCTGTAAGTGCACATTGCCAGGTCACGTCCATCTTTACATTCATCAAAGCTTCTCAGTTTGCAGTTAGAGCTTTGATTTTGTCTATTATTGTACCTGATCCCTCTGCTCAAAGCTGACCAAAAAGGAATCTTAGTTTTCACATTTGGCTGTTTGGTAACTTTGTTGCCAGGATATTTGAAGGCTCAGAACATGCTCTGCAAACATACAGGCTTTTCCTAAAGAATGCCTAATGATGTTTATATACTGTATCTTAAAATCTTTCAATATTGCTTGCAAATTCGAGTCTGTATGTATGATGTGCAATAAAAACAACTGTTTTATGTTGTGCTAGGCAAGATTTGAAAGAGGCTTCTGGTTTGTATTTTTGGTGTAATATAGAAATGTTAAGATTGGTACAAATTAATTGTCCAGCTGGATGAGAAGGTAATCTAATTCTGTGTCCTGATGGCTCAGAGGGGAGAGTCAGAATCTTGTCCTGGGGATCAGAATGATTCAGGTTGAAATGGAGATGATCTCATTCAACCCTTTGCTCCAAAAAAGGTCATCTGGGACATTAGAGCAGATTCCTCAGGGCATTGTCCTCCTGACTTCCAAATATCTCAAAAGGTAGACGCTTCCCCACCCCTCTGGGCAGCCAGTTCCAGTGCTTAGTTACCCTCTGGGAGTTTCCCCTTTTCCTTATGTCCAGTTAGTAGCATGGCTGCTGGCTCTTGTCTTCTTCATGGCAACCTCTGAGAGAGGCCTGCATTGCTGAGAAGTGAATAAAACCAGCTCAAAAAGAAAGAGAAGAATGGCTACATTTCCCCAGTTTGTGTCTCAAGGTTACATTTCAGTGTTTTGTCCTCATGGAATCTCCCACCAAGCAGAGGTCTCCATGAGCTGCCTACAGCAGTGCCCAAATATCACCACCATGTTGGTATTCTCCCTCTAAAATTCATCTTCTCCTTGCACTTGTCTTTTCTTTGTGTTGACTATGGAGGGCCATTTTTCATGGAATCCTCCATTTATTTGTCTCTTATTGGTTTCTTCTTCATTCAGCTTTTCTTGTAATAGTGTCAGGCTTTAACCAAAACAAATAGCCTTGAAGTCTCCACAAATTTTGCTGACTCACTGTTCACATCCCCTTTCCAAAAGTCCGCATATTTAATGTTATGTAGCTCACCTGTTGAAGCCTAATATTTTTAAACGTTTTGATGTTTCTAATCTTTTGCCACCCTGAAAATTGATCTGTCTGTTCTACTCTACTTGTTGTATCATGGCCAGATTTGCAGCCATAAGAAAATTCTGCATTTTTATAGCTACTGAGAAAGGACTTCCTGAAAGGTTTTTGAAAGGTTGATTGCATTATGTTGTCCTTCATATATGTTTTTATTATTATTTTGGTTGGTTAGTTGGGTTTTTTGGGTTTGTTTGTTTGTTTGTTTGTTTGGGTTTTTTGTTTGTTTTCTTTTTTATTTCAAATGATCAGTTAAACTTATTTGCCAGCTGCAGGCGTAAGTTTTACTGGCTCTTGATTCTGAGGATCACCCGGAAATCTTGGTTTTTGTCTAGAAAATAAAAAAAACCCAACAGAACCAGACAGACAATCAGCATTTTGTGTCTCCTTAACCTTCTAGCATAAAACCAGGATTCAGTGAGAAAGTAATGTCTAATATGTAATAGATACTATTTTATATATTATGTAATATTATTTATATGGATAGACTATATAATGCAACACTATACGTACATTTTATACATTCTATAATGTAAATAGAACAGCTTACATAGTGTTATATATTAAATCATAATAAATCAAAATAATAAACCATAATAAATCATAATAAATAAAAAAGGCTTCAGGATGGTCTAATTGCAGGCTTCCAGAACCTGATAGGAGGCTACAAGGAAGATGGAGAGGAAGAATTTACAAGAGCAGGACAGGGCAATATGACTTCAGACTGAAAGAGAGCTGGTTTAGACTAGATATTAGGAAGAAACTCTTTACTGTGAGGGTGACAAGGCTCTGGAACAGATTGCCTGGAGAAGCTGTGGATGTCCCATCCCTGGAAGTGTTCAAAGTTAGGTTTGGATGGAGCTCTGAGGAATCTGGTCTACTGAAAGGTGTCCCAGCACATGGCAGGAGGTTTAGAATGAGATGGTCTTTGGGGCCCCTTCCAACCCAGGCCATTCCATAATTCTGTGAAATAATATATGGCATGTTATTGTGTAATCTGATAGCACACAGTATATTATGTAATTATACTAACATGTGCATATATTATACACCTTCTGTTAAATAAACCTATAACAACATACATATGGAATATACAGTGCATGAAATATAGTTTATAATATAAAATACACATAGTTTATCAGTAATCAGTAAAATTTTAAAATAATAGATTTAAAGTATAAATAAATGTAAACATTTAACACAAAGTAAATCAATTACGGTAATCTGAGTATATGCACATTTAATAAACATTGAATATAGGGTAGGCATTGAGGTTTACCATGTGTTATGTGCTATGACATAATGTCATGTGCACCCCTTCAGTGTCCAGTTTATGCCCCTCCCAAACCCTCAAGCACAAGTCAGCTGGGCCTATTGGAACAGGCTACTCTTTTGTGTGCCATATTGGTTTGGTGCCTCCTATTTTGTTCACCAGTTTGTTCCGGTACTTCCCATCCTCAGAAGACTTTACCGTCATTCCTGAGCCCAGAACTGGCATCTCTTCTGGCTTGTTGCCTGCAGAGGCGGTTGCTGTTCGGAAGCCGCGTTGCTTGCCACGCAATGGCCCCAGCTGCTCCCTTCAAGCAGCTCTTGCTGGGGCACATTTCCCTCAGGAGCTGGAGCCAGTAAGTGCATCAGTGCTTCATCACGTTGCTCAGTCCTGGAAAGCAGCAGTTCCAGTGCTGTGCATACACACAATTCCCCAGAGGCATCTTTTCCTTTTAACATCAGATGTTTGACCTTCAAAATCCTTCCACATTCCTCTCACCCACAGGCAGCTGCAATACTTTGAATTGCTTGTTATTCCTAATGTTGCAGGATTCCTCTGGCTCCCAGCAATCTTTCCCAGCTTCCCAAGTTTATTCTAGTGCTTATCCTCTGCTCTCCCACTTCCCTTCCTGTTCATCCCTTCTCCCCGAAGCTTCCCCTGTCTCACAGCCTCCCTGGAGGCTGGCCGCCTGTGTCATCTCCCTGCTAGGAAGCCCTTTGTGCATGGATGCATCCTTCTGGGAACAAGGAGGCACATAGCATTTAAGGGATATCAACAGCCAGGCCACACGAGCTTTTCCCTGTGCCAGGAAAGCCCTGTGGGGGCGCAGCACTCATGGAAACGAGGAGCTTTAACTAGGCATTGGCAATGGTTCCGCTCACCTACCTCTGAGGCAGCACTGCTCAGGCACACTGCTCTACTCAGGGCTTCTTCAGCACCCTGGGCTCCTCCAGACACATCCTACATCCTCCAGGGGTGTGAGGAGGCAGAAGTCTTGGAGCAGTTTCTTGAACAAGTTCATGCCCCTCTGAAGAACATAGAACACAACGAGAGCTTGCGAAGCTGCTCTCAGAGGCTGCCTTTGCTTTGGCTTCTTTTGAGAGGCTGTTTCTGGGCATCCCTGACCTGTGCCATACATGAGAGCAGCTTGGTGCTGGTAGCACTCATCTTCCAGGCAGAAGGGGGTGAGTAGCTCTAGAGGCAAAGCCAGTCTTGCTGTCAGAGACCTTCAATCCCAGTCAGGGTTCTGGAGGCAAACATGGTGATTTCCAGTAATCACAGTGCATTTGCCAGATTCTTGTTCTCAGATCTTGTTTAGAAACAGTAGTTGGCATCTGTGCTGGTGCAGCCAGCCATAAACACAAGTGTTGTCCTTACCAGCTGTTTCAGATTTTTATATTAATCTTATGACTAGCATCTACTGTTCGTTCTTTCACAGTAGGGTTCCTCTATTGGCAGTTTCAGCAGTGAGCCTGACAAAAGTTATCATCTGTATATTCCCTCTCTAAATCAATGGTAATTTGTTGGTAATCAGTCATCTCCCACTGAGACCTCTCTGCCATTGTGTGTACTGTGCTTTTTTGTGTGTGTGTTAAAACACATCTACAGTATTTCAGGAAAACACAGTGTTTCAGTACAGTTGGATAAAGTATTATTCCACAGAGCTCTCCAGGACTGCGGCAGAGTGTCTGGAAAGCTGCCCATTGGAAAAGAACCTGGGGGTGCTGGTTCACAGCCAGCTGAACACGAGCCAGCATGTGTCCAGGTGGCTTGTGTCAGAACCACTGGGGCCAGCAGGACCAGGGCAGTGATTGTCACCCTGTGTTCAGTGCTGGTGAGGCCACACCTCAAGTGCTGCATCCAGTTCTGGGCCACTCACTATAACAAGGAGCTGGAGCATGTCCAGAAACAGGCAAGGAAGCTGGGGAAGGGTCTGGAGCACAGGTCCTGTGAGGAGTAGCTGAGGGAACTGGGGGTGATTAGCCTGGAGAAAAGGAGGCTTGGGGACACCTCTACACTCTCTACAACTACCTGAAAGAAGGTTATAGTGAGGTGAGGGTCAGCCCCTTCCCCCAAAGTAGCAAGTGATAGGACAAGAAGAAATGGCCTCAAGTTGTTCAAGGGAAGGTCTAGAATGGAAATTAGGAAAAATGTCTTCACTGAAGGAGTTGCCAAGCATTGGAATGGACGACCCTGAGAAGTAGTGGTGGGGTCACTGTCCTTAGAAGTGTTGGAAAGGTACGTGGATGTGGCACTTGAGGACTTGGTTTAGTTGCGCTCTTAAGTGGTGCTGGGTTGACAGCTGGACTCATGATCATAGAGATTATTTCTAACGTGAGTTACTCCATGCTTCCATGACAGGGTCAGGTGCCTGGGGGTTTTTGCCATATTTTGCTGGATGGCCTCCATACAGGAGCAGGAAAGCACTGAAGCAGCTGCCCAGCAAGGCAGTCCCCCCTGGGACATACCCAAGACCCACCCAGACCCTGAGCAAGCAGGGAAGTTGGCCCTCAGTGGTGCAGGAGGCTCAGTGCACTACCTCCCCAGGTCCCTTCCAAGCCAGCCTGTTCTCCTGTTTGCACAGTCCTGCATGCTCAGTTTAGGGGACAGAGTTGATTTGAAACACAATCTCATTCACTTCAAGAACAGAGCCCGGAAATTAATCTAGAGAGACGGAAAATGACATCAGTTTCTTGGAGATGGCTGGCATGCTACAAAGAATATAGCAGGGAAATACCCTGTTCCATGATGTTTACTTTTTCAGATTAAATCTGATTTAATGTGCTTTTCTATAAACTTCAGGAAAGAATCAGGCTGAGTTCGACTTTCCTTTCAATGTAGTTCATGGAGGTCAACAGCATCACCCTGTTATCACAGCCCTGTACCAAGGCAGCCTGCAGTACAAAATGTTAATGTTATTCCCCCTGCTCAGACACACCAATTGTATCACATTATCCCTCCTATTTCTTCTCCAAGGAAACAGCACAGTCTCTGTAATAGCATGATCAGCAATTTCATATTATTTTAACCCTGTAAACCCTCTTGTATGATATCAGTCCTTAACAAAGTGTGTCACATCCATGACCTGTTGCAATTTGTCACAGGAAGGAGCGCATTAAAGAACTAGTTCTTTTTTGAGGCTTTTGAGTAAAGTATTATGCGAGTTTTCCAAACACTGGATGTCAATTCAAATCCTGTTTGGATGTGAAAAGCAGAATAACTGGATTCTCCATAGGAATCAAAAAATTGTTCATCAGTTGTGATGACTGCTTTTGTTATTTGCCACACATTTTCTAGGTTTCTCTTTCTCTCCCCTTTTTTGCCAGTGTTGCTTGAGAACGCTTTGATGAGAAAACAAAACAATACAAAACAAAAAGCCAAAGACCAACCAAAAACCACCCCACAAAACAACTTTTTCTATCAGAAAGAATTCAGTTAAAACCTGAACTCCCACCCACTGGGAAGTAAGGCTCAGTTGCTCAATTGCCTTAATGTTGTCTCTGACTGCCTTTAAGATGTTCCAGAGCACCAGAAATATCTCCACAGACTGGCTGACATCCTGTATGACCTACAGGAGACCATCAGCACACACGTGTTACTTCTCTCCACAGAACAATTCTTTTTAAGACAGTCAAGCCACCTGCCTGCTATCAACTCCTTCCCCTGGTATTTCTTCCCTAGAGAGGCACTTTCCAACTTCCTTGGAACATCCTGTAGTCCCACCAGGACAAGTGACTCACAGCTGCCATTCCTTTTGTACCGTCACTTCCTTTTTGAGATCATGAACAAACTGAATTTCCTGCACCATCTCATTTTACCACACACCACTGAGCAGTGTGTATATCCCTCCTGGTCACAGCTCAGGCCTGGGCTGCTGTTTGCTGTTTGCTGGGGTAAGTGGCCATCTCTTGACCAAAATTACAGGGGGCATGGGTTTTCCTGTGCTTTCTAGTAACCAAATAACCACGCCTGTGCTATTTTGTGGGTTTGGTTTTTTTTGGGTTTTTTTTTTGAGGGAATAAAATAGTTCTAAAACTGCTCAGATCTGCCCTTTCTATCTGAAATTCACAGTCATTATGTACAACTCATCCTCTGCCTCTAGAGACAACGTAACATTTACAGCTGAACATATGACTTAATGAAAACAGGAACAATTCAGATCTGTAGATGCCTCACATTATTCATCTGCTGCAGCTCTCCTCAGCCAGCAATGCAGCATTTTGGGACACAGGACACAACTCCCCAGCCTTGTGTTTCTGCAGTGTTCCTGAAGTGGTAGTGGTACAAAATGCCACCCTGGAGATTCATTTCTACCACAGCAATCTAACATTAACAATTTCAGCAGCAGTTTCAACTCTTTTATCCTCTGATTCATGATGTAGTTGAAAGAACCATGAAGTTATTCCTCCTGCATTTTGACCAATTCCACTGAATCAGCTTGAATTACAGAAAATGGAAAGCACTGGCAATACCAACCCACTGTAGGTGGTCAGTAGGGGATCCATAAATGCATTATTGGACCACTGCAGGCTGGGTTAACTCAAGTTAGACAGGTGCAGGTGCTTCCCCAGTCACTAAATGCAACATTTCCACATCTGAAGAGCCAGAGGGTGGGTGAAGGTGTACTCAGCAAAAAGTCTCAGGGGGCTGTGGCTGCCTGTGCTTGGCTGAAGGCATTCACCTGGGAGGTGATCCTAGAATCAGAAAAAGACTGAGGTTTGAATCAGCTCTGGAGGAGAGCTGCTCCAACCCCTTCTCAAAGCAGAGCTGGCTGCCTGGCTAGGTCAGCTTGTTCAGGGCCTCACTCAGACAAGTTCTGAAGAACTCCAAGGATGGAGATCCATATCTCTCTGGGCCACTTGCCTCGGTGCTCTGTTCCTTTTCGGGGGAATAATTTTTTCCTCATGTCCCACTGAAGCCTCCTGTGCTGCATCTTTGTATCCTTTGCTGTGAGTCACATCACTTTGCCCTGAGAAGTTCCTTTGCAAAATGAGATTCCACTTAGCAAGAGAATTTCAGGATAACAAGATACCATTCTCTGCAGTTTGTTCCTACTTGATGAATGGTTCGAGGAAAATGCTGATAAATATATTCAAGAAAAAAGGATCAGTAGATTATTTCAAACTGAGTTACCTATTATCTCTTTTGAACCTGCATTTTCTATATAGTAATTACTATATCTAAAATGATGACCCAGCCCTTTAACAATAGGAGGCTGTTCATGCACATAACATCAATGAATGTTCTTCCTCTTGGGGACCAGAGGAAGGACAAGATAGAGAGGAATGAAATAAGTTACACCAAACCAAATTAGACAGCTTCACAAACTAGACAAGCCTGATAAACCTCATCAAAGGATACCTAGAGAAGTGGCTTTCACTGACGCAGAAGACTTAGCAGTCATCTGAAAAACTGAGTATGGGGGATTAGAAAAGAGCAGATGTCTTTAAAAGGCTAAGAGAGGCTGGGAAATAATGGAACAATCAGCTTAACTTCAAGGCCGTCAATCTGCCACCTTTCACAAGCTCTACAGTATTTTCACCAATAAAAAATATAAATCCAGATAACCTAAGCTCATTTTGCAGCAATGAATTTAAACACCACCATGAAATATATTACTAAGGTGTAGTAAAGAAAAATAGTTCTAACGTGAAGACCATTTCAGATCAGCTGAGTGCACTTGTCTCTCTATATTCAGATTCAAAGTTAGGAAATTTTAAGATAGAGAAAATGCAAAGATTTCTATAGGGAAAAATGGCTTTAAAAGTCACTTGGGACAAATGACACAGACAAACATTAGTATTTCAGGTTGTTTCCAACTCCTTCTTCACTGCCCTGGATTATCAGCTGAAAATATGGACACACAGTTCAACAGTGCACAAGACTAACAGCTGGCCAGGGAGACATCCAGACCCACAAGGGCAAGAAACCCTGGTAACACAACGTAGAGAATATCACCTTGCTGCACAACAAGTTAGTTGGTGAATCTGAAGCCTGAGAAGCCATAGAGGAGTTCAGGGGGTGGTTCTCAAGGCCCTCCTTGGTAGTTTTCTAGGTTGATGAGCCCTGGAAAAGAGCTGGGGGAAACTGTCAGAAGTTTTGCTGTACTCCTAAGGACCCTTTTCCACTCCAATAAGTTACTATTTTCCAGACAACAGACATTCTATGACAGTATTTTGTGGATGTATATTTAACTACTCAAATATTAGAAAGAAAATATTATAGTCTCTTTGGGCTTGGTCATTCTGCTTATCAGCATTTCAAAAAATTCCTTTCCTGTGACCTAACCATAAAGAAATTACAAGCTTAGGATCCCTTCAGAGTGACTAAGGACCTGCAGACTCCCATAAAGCTAATCTGGGTGGGATACAACTCAGTCAGCAACTACTGGTTTAGCTCCAGCTTCAAAGAACTGCAGAAGGACCTTACAAGACCAAGGCAACTGAGCGATGAAACAACAAATCTCAATGCAGACAAAAGTGATTTATGTGGGGAAAAATAATGCTATCAGCACACATAAAAAAAACCAGGTTCTCACTCAGAACATAATAATGAGGCTATGACAAGCAATTCCCGTGAAAACTCAGCTTGAAATTTAGTAGCATGAAGAATCACCAAGCAGTGTACTGGAGGACAGAAGAGTGAGCACAGGCTTCTACAAACACCACATCCTAAGCACCATGTGCAGTTATTCCCCCTGGAAAAGGACATAAAAATTGAGAAAAGTTCAGAAACATTTGATAAAGATGACAAAAGGTCTGGAATAGTCTCCAGTACTCTCCAGAGGGAATAAACAAGTTAGCTAGGTCTCTTCAGCTTGGAAAAAAAGAGGACTGATAAGGGATATGACAGAAGACTACAAAATCACAAGTGTCCTGAAAATACTCAGCAATCAGTTGCTTGTTGTGGCTTTCAGTGCAAGAAGTGGGGTTCATTGAACAAAATTATTAAATGCTAAAATAATTCTTCACACAACAGGAGTAGGACTTTGGGGCTCCCTGCTACAGGATGTCATGAGAGATAGGAGTCCACATGGAGCAAATATATGGAGGACAAATACATAAAGGACCATTAAACCCAAAGACATAATCTCTGGTCCGAGAAACTCTTGGAGTCTGGAAGAATATTCGGGGTAAGGATCATTGTATACTTACCCCATTCTTACATAAACTGTGAGAATTGTTTTGGCCACCAGTCATATTGGCTTTCCCTTTGAGAACAGGCAAGAGTCTGTTATTAACACACCTAAGAGCATTTGAGTGACACCAAAAAAACCCAGTTAGGGAGAAGTCTGTGATTTCAAGGGATGACAAGCAGAAAATGGGAAGAGAGAGGCAAAGCATCAGAAATACAAGGAGGTATTCAGGGGAGGCAGGAGTGTACAGGCATGTTCTCAAGTGATGGTTTGGAGATACCCATCCTGCCAAAACCATGCATGGATAAATCATTTAAAGAAAACATTTGGCTACCTGGGCAAGCACCTATGTAGCTAACAGCTTGCTTAAATGTTAAGTAAATAGAAATAGCGAATGCTGAAGAAACTTAAATTTGTAACACTAGCAGCCCCACCCTAGAGAAAACCAGATTTTAGTCAAAAAACAACACTCAGGTTTGTTTAAGAAACACAGAGCAACAAATGAAATGACAATTAAATACAACCACGTATGTGGCACAAGGGTGAGCCACAGGTGTGGCAAATCCCGCTGGAGGGAGGAAGGTGCGGGCAGGGTGCACATCCCGGAGCGTGTTGGGTGCCGCGGGCAGGGTGCGCAGCCCTGTGCGTGCTCAGTGCTGCGGGCAGGGTGCGCATCCCGGAGCGCGTTGGGT
>NW_005054461.1:1349049-1353226 GCF_000277835.1 Geospiza fortis | reverse complement strand
AGCTGCTGTTGTGTCTGCCTCGCTTGGCTGGGGGTTGTTTACAGGGCTTGTCCTGGGCACAGCCAGCGTGCCGAGCTCAGCTCCAGCAGCGGTGCAGCGTGAGCACGCCGCCGATTGTTTTCCGGCACAGAGTCTTCCCACTGGAAGGAAGAAATGCGCTGGTTTTCCTTCGCCGCAGCTTCAAAAAGGAGCTGTTATGCAAGTTGCTTTCTTTTGCTGTTTAATCTAAATTTGAAATTCATGGGCTGGATTTTTTGAAGGGGTCTGTATACTTTGAGAAGCCTCATTGACTTTTGATAGGATTCAGACCTTTAAGAAAAAAGAATAAATCACCTCAGTGGCACTAGGCCATGGTATATTAATTTTTTGGCAAACTAAAATAAGAAAATTCTAAAAAAATGTCCAAAAGTAACAAATTACTAACATCAGGTAAATGTTGAAGAAAAGCATCCCATATGGTGAGTTCCCTTTGTTCTCTCCTTAACTTTCTAGACTTTTCAGTCAGCAGATTTTCTTGAGGATCCAGCAGTTATTACTGAGGACTCCTCTGAGCAGCACATCAGACTATTCATTTAGATACATGAAATTTTTTGTTTTCCCCTCTGTCACATATAAAACCCCCTGCGATCAGTGCAGGCATCTACAGTCTTGTGTTTCTAAAAACCAGCAACGCTAACTAGAGAAATCTCACAAAATTTAATAGGGACTACTTACGAGGACAGACTTCATAATTTGTGTTCAAGTTTAATGTGTTCAAGCTCAATGTGATTGCTTATCACTTTTCTTTTGTCCTCCTTTCAAATCATTTGCAGCAACCACCCTGGCAAAGAGAACACACCCATTTCATCGGGCTCCCAGCCTGGGAAACTGGGACAGTGCTTTCAGCCACAACCTACACAATTTTGTGCATCTTCCTTTCTGGCTATCAAGGCAAGATCAACTGGGACAGAGCAATTGGTGTAAGGAAAATCACAGTATTAAAAAAAAAATAAAATAAATCTGCAATCTCTGGCTTTGCTTGGAGATACAGAAACTGCTGAACAGCACAAGAAAGTAAGACTCCTAGTTTCTTTGTTTTCTCCCATTTGTTCTTGACAGCAAAAAAATACACCTCCAAAACACCAAGGGCAAAGCAAAAAAAAAAAAATCATCAATAACACAGGAAAATGGGACTACCATTTAAAATTACAGGCTCTTATTCTATTACAAGTCTAAGTTATACCCAATTCCAGTCAGTTTATGATATGAGAACTACTTTTCTTTAGCTTCCAGATAAAAGCTTCCTACTCTCATTTTAGTCTGCCAGTCATAAGCTCAGTCAAAAAAACCTAAGCAGGACAGTTCATTTTCTATAGTTTGCTTTCTGCTGGATTGTCTATATCAACAAGTATCCTTCTCAGCTTAACCTGTCAAACTTGTATGCTTAGCAGAGCCACTGACTGAAAAGAAGCTGAAGCTGCTGCTCAGGAACATCAGTAAATACAGTAACAGCAGGCATAATTCAAAACAAATTTTCGTTTCTTCACATAGGTTTTACCACTTGACCTTTTTATAATTTATGGAGATCACCAGAACATAAAGATTAGATGGATTCAAATCATCCTCAGGGCTCAGAACTGCAGAATACAATGATGACTTGTCAGTGACACTGGCCTTTCCACCCTTCTTCCATTTCAAATGCCCAATATGCCAGAATAAATGCAAAGATATGAAAATATGCTTGAAGTTTCAAGTTGCAAAATCTTTTTCCTCATATACTTTAAGGATTAAAAATATACTATGCACACATCTCTGCTCAAAAGAAAATTCTGCTATGCTGTTCTTCAGCCTAAGGAGCTGCCAGAACAGAAGCTGTCCCATCACAGCTCTCTACTCAAATAACAAACTTAAACCTTAGCAAAATACAAGGGCAAGAACTGATTTTTTATTAACCTATTTTATGGACTCTCAAGAGGAAAATGAGTCCTGTCAATGGTTCCTCACTGCATGAGACTAATATCTCATCAGAGGACATGGCATTATTTCACTTTTATGTCTGTCCCTCAAGAATTCTCCCTTTGATGAAGTAGTTCAAGGGCAGACATCAAAAAGTCTGTTGTAGCAAGGTACAGCAAATGGATCCAAGCCACATAAGACTTCATCAATAAAAACAGACATGGTAAAATTCTGCTTGACAAGCATAACAAGTATCTGCATCACTATGGTCCTAGAGGACAATACCTCGTACTGCTGGTCATTTTCCTTTCAGACCAACTTGACAGAAGTATAGAGAGAGCACTGCTGAAACTAAGCCACAAAGGACAGAACTTATATTCCAAGCCTCTGAGGTAGCCAACTTTTTTTAAAGTCAGAGTAAAAAATTACCCTTCTAGACCTAAATAACCTTTTAAACATCTACTATACAAAACATATATACCACTATGCTTTTTCTTTTAAACTATTATTTCAGCTATAAACAAGTTATCTTACAAAAATTAGAGATGACTCCCACTTGAAGAACTGACACAGGAACAGATGACCACAGCAGATTTGAGTGATGGTCACAGATTTGAGTGATGGTCACAGAAGGGCACATTTCAAGACAGGAGTCTGAGGCACACTCAGCACACCTGAAGATACAGCTAAAAATATTTACTGGCTGGGTCTGTCAAGCAATTAATCACTCTGAAGAAGAACCTCAGACACTAGTCTTTGATAAAGTGCATTCTGCTTTTTTCTCCCCAGGATGCTGGACAAGATTTTCTTCTGAACAACCAGTTTGTCAGATATCCTGCATGTGCCCTTTTATGGATACACTGATTCTCTTACCCTTTAAAGAACCTGCAGTTATCAACAGTAACAAGATTGGGTGGTAGGTGGGGTAAGCAATCATAGGAGAAAAAATGTTTTTGGAATCTATGTTCTTTGAATGGAACCCCAGGTTTTTCTTCTGAAGGAATTTTTGACCAGTTACATACGTGCAGTGCATTTGTACATAACCCTGTTCCATTAAAAATACAGACTTGAGATTTTACTGATGCCTGGTCTGTTGCCAGCAACAGACACACAAACCCACCAATAAAAAGGAATTTTAAATGGTGAAAAGAAGACACACTTGAAGAGAAATCTCTTTATAGCTTTCATTTAAAATATAAAATAGGTGAAACTTTAAAAGAAGAACATCCCATTCTGACCAAATTTTAAAATACAGTTTCATGCTAAAAGCAAAAGTCTGGATGTGAGCCTCATGGAAGCTGCCAAGCAATACAGAAAGAAACCTAATCTTTCACATTACTCGCATCCGTGTCTTTGGCTTCCTGGCTTACATGACTGTTGGCATTTTTACTAGATTGATCTAAATCCTCAATTTTATTTTCTATTTCCATAGCACTGCTTTTGACAGGACTCTGGGAAGACTCTTCACCTATTTCTGCTTCCATTTTTGGGACTAAATCATGTTCTTTATCTTCCACATCCATTCTTTCCTCTGTTTGCACCAGTCTGTGTTGAACTTCTCCCTCAGTTTTGTCTTCCAAGTCCTCCTCTTTCCTCTTTGCTTTAAACACTTCAACTCCCATCATCCTCAGGTAATGAAGTCTCTCATTCTTGGGCACAAAGGCACGCAGTGATGTCTTCCCTTGCCAACCACACAGCACTATTGGACACTGAAGATCATGAGGTTTTCTACAAACAAGCAGTTAAGTTCAGTCAATTATGAGAAAGTTCATCCTCAAAACTTCATTTTATAGCCATACAGCAATTCCATTCCAACATTGAATGCATTTTGTAACTATTCACAGAAGATGAAAGTACATTGTTCTTAACTTCAACACCTACACAGACATCTGCTTGTCTACAAGCAAGCAGGCAAGCCAAAAACCCAGAAACTCAATGCTATTAAGTTTTTGCAACAAGCAAAATAATTCTCTGGCTCTAGGTTGAAAACTAATACAAGGAACAGCAAAATGAAAGTTTACATTTAGAAAATTCTCAAGAGTTTTGTCCACAAAAGTTACTTTGTCCACAAAAAGGAACAATAAAAAGTAACTTTTTCCATTCCAAATGCCTGGACTTTACAGGGAAACAAACAAAGAAATCACATGCAGATTCTGCAGATCTGTTGATCTCTGGCACAACTACCAGCTCTTCCTTATGAAGACAAATTCTATGCTTGTTTTAAGAATTTACAGACAAGACA
>NW_005054461.1:1331500-1349016 GCF_000277835.1 Geospiza fortis | reverse complement strand
CACTGCATCTCTATGCCTCTACTTCTGTTTTTACTGAGTGAAAATGAATTGTTGTCCAGGTCTTAGGAGTGCATAAATGGAAAGCAACACATCTACTTACTCAGGGTCTGGGTCGTACTTCAGAACTATACTTCCCATGGCTACAGGGAACAAAACAAAACAGATGTGTTACTTGCTACAATGATACAATGATATAATCTGAAAATGATCAAGAAAACAAGTTTTTAGACAAACACAGAGCATGACATGGTTAGCAGTTATCCACATCAGTACACTGAACTATAGACAATACCAGATTTTATTCCCTTTTTCTTCAAACCAAAGTATTTACATAGTTACAGATGCAATTGCCAACACTGGCTCCTCCAAAATCTCAAGCAAACAAATTAAAATACAAAATCCATACAGTGGATTAAGTTACTCAGTGAATCTAGCAAGAAACTTTTAATTAATTAAAATGAACATAAGAGTATGCCAGACCAAACTTCAGAACATTTTTTTCTTCCCATTTTGTCTCATCAAACATGGAAGTACAAGGATCAGCAATGAATTGGAAATAAAACAATAACAAAAGGCTGAAAACCAATTTTCATATCTTTAAGCATCCAGCATAGAGGAAATTAAAAGTTTAATATGAGTAGGCATCGCTCCCCATATATAAGAAAATCAAATCTGAGTAACTATATTTGATACATAAGGTCATGACAAGCAATTGCAGATGACAAACAGTTTCAACTGGAGCATTAACAAGCAGAAAAACCAGAAGCACATATAAAATCTTTGCTCATCAGATATTTTAAATGCTGCCTCACAGCAATACTTTGCAGAAGTCAAAGGTTTGGCAACTCTTCTGTTCTCTAAAGCTCAAAAACCTTAGAGGCTGCAATCAGAAAGGACTACAATTTCTAGCAGCACATTGGCTTTCAATAATGCTTCCTTACCTAACAAGTATGTTTAAGATAAATTTAGTCCAAATTTTTAGCAGTTTATGCTACAGGATTTTATAGCCTTCTGTGCAAAGAAGACAAATAATTTTGTGACAGCAAAATTAGCAGGCTTACCCATATCTTTGACTTTCTTCTGTGTTTCACTGCTAAATTTACTTAAGAATGGATTTTCCTGGGTTAGTAGAATTTTGACATCTTCTATGCAGACATTTATAATCCTTGCATGAATGAACGGGTACAGAGTATAAATGCCCTGTTTAATAAATAAAGACAATTATTTCAAAATTAAACCACTGATTTCTGAAGGAAAAATGTTAAAAACAGTATGCACTTGACCTAATATCAGAAAAAAAAATTTAAACCATGATGAAAATGTCATTTACCATTAATCTGACAAAGTTAATGCCAGCTGTCTTATGGGCTCTCGAGAAAACCAAAGTATCTCCTTTGAGAAGACAGTGCTATGCAATTACCTCTTGTGCTAATCTGAATGCACATCCAAACTGTTCACCATCACTGTTGCGAGACCAGACTTTTATCCCTGTGTTGATAACCTGCAAACAGCAAAGCCAATAAACATCAGTAGGGAGCATAAATTCTAAATTACCACTCTGAACTTGTTTGTTCCTCAACTCTTCAACTAAAAGTTCATTTGCACTGAATACTGGATTAATGTGAAAACTTATTCAAGGGAAAAAGGAACTCCTGCTACAAAAATGTGGTGCTCCCTCAACATAAAATGCCTTTTACTCTTTTCCATGTTGAAAACTGAACAGTGTGAGGAAGGGCAGTTTTAAAGAGGGCAACAAACTACTAATATCTAATTTTCATTTTAGTTTGAGTAAGAATTTTGTGTGATTCTGGGAAAGTCAGTCAAGGACAGGATTTCAAAAATGTACAAGTGATTACTATTTGGACACTATCTACCCTTTGTGGTACTCAGACTCTACCTAATATAATGCACCAGTTTCTTAAAATTTTGTCAGTTATGTAGCCATTTTCTGCATAGGGGATAAAAGAATAATTGTTTACCCATCTCAAAGATCTGTTGCAAAGATGTACTGAATATCCTCAAAAATTTTCAAGACTCGACTGGATGAGGCCCCAGAATGTATCTGATCTAGCTTTGAAGTCAGCTCTGTTTGATGTAGGAAGGAAGCTGGACTACATAACCTCATTCCAACCTAAATTACACAATGACTTTTGAGACAGATCTTTAGCATTTGCAAGACATTTTCCACAGGGAATCATAAAACAATCCCTTTATTCACAAAAACTACTTATTATCCCATTATCACTCAGCTTAATGAACTTTCAAAATGTTTAATTGTTAAAATTACTTTGAAACAATATCCCTGTGTAACACAGCCAGTAAACAACCCAGCTGAACTTATCTTTTTGGTTGGCATTCAAAGCTCTTAATGCTGTTATAATGAAGGGGGTGATAAATAGAACATTGTCAATGTAAACATGTAAAGTTACCTGAAGTCTACATAAAAATCCTGGCAACACATACAACATACATATTCCCTCTCTCTACTTTTAAGTTCTCGTTCATCCACCAAATATGTACTGATTTTTATCTCAGAGACTGTTATTTACCTCTCAGAGTCAACTTTTCATCTCTAACACAGGAGGGACAGAGAGCAAAACATTAATCTAGACTTAAAAAAAAATACAGCCTGTCAGAGGGCTAATCCTCTATGTAAACAGTACACTTGGCAAGTTCAAGGAGATATACACTGATGGTTATGAACCATACCTTCATCTTCTCACTATTGTTCAGAAGCACATTCCTTAGCTCCTTAGAAACCATGTACAGCTGCCTCTTTTTTCCTTCTTGAGTTCGAGTCAGTAAATTCATCTTGGGAAATGATGGGTCCAATGCATAAAACTTCCTGTGGCCATAATACTTGTTTTGATTAACTGAGCAATAAAATCACATACTCAAAATGCATGGTTTAGCCCATTTCCTTCAGCTATCTCTGCAAGCACTTAGCACCTTGGCTTCAGAACACAAAGATTAGACTTTCTAAGCTGCATGACATCAGAAAAGACAAGCTGTTATAGACACTGAGACACACTGGAAAATTTCCAGTGCAAACTCTAGTTGGCTATTTTCATTTAAGTGTTGAGGAGAGGGGGCCCTGGTGCAAAGTCAGGCAAAAGCTGTTATGCAAGACCAACGAGACCCATCCTTTGTAATGAACCAAACTTGAACTACTAACATCCCTGAACAAATAGAAATCTTACTGCCAAAACAGACATATCTTTTTTCTTACTGGATAGGAATGAACAATGGATCATCTTCAGGGAGAAACACAAAGGGGTCTTCTTTAAAACCAAACAACTTCATTTTTTTAGATGGTGGAGGTCTAAAAAGGAAATAACATTGCATTGTCAATTTCACTAAAATTTCACTTGCTTTAAAATCAGTATATTCAGTTCATTTAGTCAACACTTGGCTTGTTGTAACAACAGTATGCCAAAGAGAATATTGGCATTTTCTTGTGCTTCACTAACGCTACACACAGTTTAACTTGTTAAAATAAGGACGTCAAGCAGTGCTTGGAAACAGAGTTCACAAAAACAAGTAAACAGAGATTTCTGATGGAATGATTGTGAAGGCAATACAGATCTTCCAGCTTCTGAAAGTATGTTTTTCCATAACAGAGAAGAAAGTATTAACAGACAACAAATGCTAATAAGAAAACTGGTTATTTTCCATACTTGCTGAATGGAATACAGACAAGACAGAAAACATGAAAATGCAAGACAACTGAATGAACTCATTAATTTTTTTATTGACTTCTAAATTACAAAATAACTACAGAATACTCAGGAATTGCAGAGCTGTCACAGGACAAATACTTAGATATGGTCCTTACCCGCATACTCCTTCCTTTTTACTCTGCTCAGTGTCCAAATTCTGCAATTCTTGCATTTTCTTAGACTCTTCATTTTCAGCAAGTGTTGGTTCTTCAATAATACAGTCAGAACCATTACCTGAATTAGCTGCTGTCACTTCAGCATCTCCTGTTCTTTGTGGTAATTTCTGATGAACCTATTTCAAATTACAGTATTTTAAAAAAAGCAAAAGTAGTATCCAACTTGTAACAGAAGGCACCTATGTTCTCTTTGTATGTGCTTAATTCCTGTCAATTTGTATGCAAGTGCTTAAACAGATCCATTCAGAGAGTTAATCTGATAACTAGATCAAGATACCACTATAAATTGCATTTACCTCCCATACTGATCTGGACAGTTTCCATACCAACTGTCCAAGAAAGCTATTTTTGTACCATCTACAAAATCATGTTCAAGCCCTCAGCGAAGACTATTTTAAAACAGGATTTGCTGTTTTCTTCCTAAAACTCAAAGTAACACATGCATCCTGCTGCTGCACACCTTCTGTAAGAGCACTATGATGTTTTAACTTAGGACATCATAAACTATTTGGAGGGTGCTTACTTCTGAATAAATGCTGCTTCCCTATTGCCACATACATTTTACTCATAAGTTGTTCTAATGAAGCAAATCAAATAAACACCAAAAAGGGATTCACAACAGAAGTTCTCACAAACATGACAATCTAAGAGATCAAATAAATCACATCAACTTAAAACCCTGTTGACAGGGTTTTAAAGACAATTGACAACAAATGGATTAAAGTCAGATGGCTGAAGCTGCTGCTCCAAACAGTTTTACATCCACTCCCTGTGCTGCTGATCTGCTAATCTGCTAGTGAATCACTCCTGAGCAACCAGCCACAGAGTGAGATAAACTGACATCAGAATTAGCTTACAACACAGCAGAAAAAAGCCTTTTAGCAGGGGAACACACACAGCTGAAGGAAGTGACAGCTTTGGCTATCCGATATAATCTGCTTCTGTAATTCTTTCAAAGCCTTAATTTTAGGGTCAAGATTTAGCTTGTTATTTTACTACCATTTCAAAATCCCCTTTCTTTTCATTTTTTTTCCATTTTAAAAGTTTTCATGTTTTTTTCATAAGTACTTCTTCAGTACTTCATGGATTTAGGAATTTATTTTTAATTGACACACTGAACTATAACTGAAGGGCAGATACAGAACAGTTTAGTATGTCTTCTCTTATGTGCAAACTCAAAAACAAAGTCTGAAACATTATTAGTAATTTACATTTTAGATAGTTTAAAGGAAGTTACCTTAGGCTGACGTTTATTCCATGGCATTGGAGACTTTTTTATTAAGACAGCCACAAAGAAGCCACCTGTGTTTTGGTGATGTGGCAATATCCTAAGACTAGAGAGAAAAGAAAAAAAATGTTGCAGCACATCCATAGCTGCATTAATAATCATAAAAAATCATAAAACACTAGAAGGCTCACATTTATACTTACTTTCAGGATAAGGTAAGTATTCCTAGTTTGTGCAGACTTAATTAATCAAACTAGAAACAGGATCTAAATAGAGCATTGCGGCAAAATTACTTGCATCAACGCAACACATTCATTCACTGTTCACACTTAAGCTTTAATGACTCATTTCTAAACAGTATTTTTAGAATAGCTGTGGAAAGCCTTTAAAAGCAAGTAAGTCACACTGTCAATATGTTAAAGTTTTACATACTTTTCCAGTAATTTTGACTGTTTATCTCTGTTGGATGCAAAGAATTTGACCTTTTCACGTGAGCACTTATTCCTCTTACGCAACTTGCAGTAATTTCTCCTGATCCGCTGGAGTTAAAATATTGTGCACTGCCATTACATATGAAGCAATCAAAATATACTCAAACCTACACATTCCTAATCTGACCTAATTATAATTTGCCCACAACCATACATGTTACATCAATTGCTCCTAAGGTTTACTCTGGGGAAACTTACCAGCGCTCCAGATTCATTGCCTTTAGCTTCTCTTCATCTTTCACTGGAAACATAGTAGGACGTATTTGTGTTTGTCTATTTGAAGGCACATCTTTCCACTCCTCAAACCACTGTCCATCTTTCAGCATCACCTGCAAAGGGGTAAATATAAATTCAGTGAAGAATATAGGTCACCATTTTACAAGTTTTAATTAAAATACTTGCAAACCAAGGTTCAGACACCAAATAAAGAAGTTATTCTCTGGTACAGAAAATTAAGTTCTTTAAAGTGTATTGTTTCTTTGTGCATTGTACATGTGTGCTTTGGAGTAGGAGATTCTTGCCAGCTGCAGCTCTTTGCTCCACTTCATATGCTTCTAAAAAAAAGCACACAGTCAAAGTGCAGATCGATGCTGAATCAACTGCAAAGATCTCTATTAACCTGCTAAAACATGTGAACCACCAAAATCCAGTGGAAGGACAGCGGTGAAATATGTAAGATCAGTGAGCCATCAGATTTAAGATACATTGCTCCTTTTTTCCCACGAGACTGGCTGTGAAACACTGTGTTATAGGCAGCTTCCAAGCAGTATACAAGGGAAAAGAGCTACTGCAGTCTAGTAAAGATCAGAACTGAAGAATCCCAATTTCATTACATAAGAAATATGCAAGAGTGCCACACAACAGCTTGGTAGGCAGAAAGCTGCATGACATGGACATATACAGTCACTGACAGAGATATGTTTGTGGAGAGCTGCTGAAGAAACGTCTCCATGAATTTTCTAGCACCTGTACCTTTACTTAGAACTCAAAACTTATCTACAAATCCGCTCTTAGACACTGTGTAGACATAACATCACCTCAGTCTGGCTAAGGGTCAAAGCCTTTGATGGACTCTTAAGATACAAGCAGAAGGTTAGAGCCACAGCTCTTACAGGAAAGCATTCTGAATGCTCTTCAAGCAAGGATACCAAAGTGAAAAAATAAGCCAGGGAAAATTTGACTTCAGAGCCCTAGATGCCTGGTTTTGTACTGGATGCTAAAGCTGTAAGGAGGGTCCCAAATGGGGATGCACAGGGCATAAAATTAATCACTGAAATGAACATGAATTGATCACATTTTTGTTGTGAAGGCAACAAAGTAAAGCAGTTGCAGTGATGGCAACTTCAGGACTGGCAAATATGGTGGAGCAGTTTCATGCATCTCACTCTGATTGTCTTGAAAGTTTAATCAAGTGCTCTAGTGGAAACTGAAATGAAACATTTATCTAGACTACAATTTCACTAAGAACTTTGGAATGTAGATTTTAGCATCATGTAGTCTGGCACTTCTCAGACACCGATCAGATCACACCTTGTGCCTTTCTACATTTCCTGAAATAGAAATTACTGTACTTTCAGAATTAGTATTTCAAGTCAAAATATGCTACATTTCATAGTGCTAGATAGAGACAAGACAGACTGTACTTCTGAACAGCTCTTCTTTGGAAGTCACGACTCAAGCCTGAGAAAAATCAACAATAGGACTGACAAATAACCAAAGTCTTAAAAAAACTATTTTGGTTTTACCAGAAAAACTGCCTATCAGTCCTGGTCTGTTCAGTTTTGGTTTACCAGCCTAACTGGTAAGTTGGTGCAACTGGTAGAATGACAAAGCACCAAAGAACACTCTGAACTCTTCTCTATTGCACATTTTACTGATCACCTGTTAGAGCAGAAGGAAGAGTAAAAGTGTTGCAGGAACAGATGACCAAATCTGGAGTTAAAAAGGTGTCTTCCTTCAAGCCTAAAATAATTCACTGGAGTTCACTCATCATCTGGCTTAAGGAGGGAGTACTGAATGCTATTTCCAAGCACCCAAGTGTCCCTTGAACAAAACCTTATTTCTGATTTTGCTGTTTCCAGAGATTTACAGTCAAGCGATGTTCAGGAATATTCAATGCAATCAATCACAGAGCTCCTAGAAAACAAATGCTGCACCAGGGAACAAAAGACTACACCAAGTAAAAACAGCACTGAGGTAAGCAAATACATCCATAGCGACATGCTAGCCAGTGAGGCATGAAAACATACAGTAGCAGCAAATCAGGTCTGAAGAAAGTCTGGCAAACTTTCAACACATTTTATCAGACTAGTTTTTAAAACCTGTTAGGGAGATTTATATTTCAACTGCAAACAGGGAAATAGCTGCTACAGGGAATAGAATATACCTTACTGATCATTATATAAATATATATACAGTGCCTTTATGGAGTAGCAAAAAAAGGTAAAATTAAAATCACAGAGCCACAGTCATGCATTACATTTGTTCTTCAAGTACAAGTATATAGTGTAAACTTTAGGAACTGTAAGAAGGAAAAAAAAATCAACTAGTTTCTAGGTGGCAATTCCAGTGGCAGAACATATACAAATCTTTATTCCCTGCATCTTGTTCATTAGCCTGTACATAGGCATAAACCTACCTGGCATTACAAGAGACTAGTGAGATAGTAAGACAGAAAACCCCATGGCACTGCAAAGGCACACATTCATAACTAAAATTTAATCAGTATTTTTCCCCATTACCACGATGGCCTTCTACTTTTCTTGACTATACTCTTGACAGGAAGCTGAAGCAGCTTTGGGTTTTTTGCCCCTCCCTATTAGTTTGTTTCCAAAACTGAAATAATTTAAGGCCTGGAACAAAATACAGGATGCTATTAGTTTTCTAGGATTAGCTCCATCACTGCAGGCTTTACAGCTTATTTGCAGAAACAGTTTCACAGCTTTTAGTTCCAAATGAAATAAATGGATCAGCTGAAGCACTGCAGAATCTAACATTCACGGACCCTGAAGACAGAGATGGATGGCTAAACATTAAAAGTGGCTGAAATTATGTTGCCATCTACAGGCCACATACACACAACAGAACAGGGAATTGTAGCAAGAAAGTATAGGAGACAGAGGAAAGAAACCTAGAGATGAGGAGAAAAGAACCTACCCTTGCAAAGACTTTCAGCTTAGCTGTCTCCCCTAAGCATCAAATCACTGCCATTAATGCAGCTCAACCTAATTTTGTGAAATGTTACACTTCAGAATTTCCCTAATTTAACACTCTACCACAGACCAAGAACTTCACAAAAATATCAGGTTAAGTACCTTCCATTTTGTAATTCCTGGCATCCTCTTCAAACCTGGTAACTCAGAAGAGACATCAGCAAGTTCTAAGGCACCTGAAATCCCAAGAACATAAATGTTTTGAAAACAAAATTTAAGAGTTACGTTGCCAAATGACTTTTGTAAAAATAGTTTTTCTTAAAGTTTTACAAATAGTACTTTTTAAAACTTTCAAGAAATAAAATGCTATACAGCTTCTACCACTTACATGAACAAAGAAGAACTGTTAATAATAACTGCATAAGATACAACCATAAATTACCCAAAATATAATGGTTAGATATTTTTGTAGCAGCTGCAGAGAAATACTCTACAACCTGCATCATTAAACATCAGTGTTCTAAGCAATGGAATCATTGAAGTTCTTATTCTCATTTACTCAGCATTTGGATTTACTATACTGATTAAGTATTTTTCAGGGATTAACTTTTAGTATAACTAAGCCTTCTGAAATGCCTACAATATTCTAATTTCAAGGACTTACCATCTCAATATATTCCAATGAGAGAGGAAAGAGAATGTTATTTTTAAAACGGAATGGAAAATTCCAAACTGTTTAACACTAAAATGACAAAAGACTACGTGTCTAAAATATATCAAATTACTACAAGAAACATCAACAGCTTAATTTACTGAATAAAATCTTCAGGCTGCCCGAAGTCCAGAAGGAATTATATAAAAATGTACTGCTTAAATAGGTGATCTCCCTAGAAAATAATAACTTTTAACATTGCTTTTCTGTGATTCTAAATACTTAAGATATTTAACAGTCAGGTATGTTTTTCCTCATGTTGTACACAATTTATCAACCTGTCCTACATGACTATAACCATTTACTCTAACAGTGACAGCTTAAGTAAGTCTTTTAAATAAATGAAAAGGAGATACATGAATTCATAGAAAAAACCAAAAATTATGTCTCAAATGTGATTACACTTGGTGTTTTGTATCCATCCTTTGAATACTCCTGCCTCCCTACAGCATGACTTCAGTTGCTGTCTCAAGACCCCATCAGACTCATCAGGCACTGAAGAGTCTGTCAGAAGTGCTACAGTTTCCAATAGTTGCTACATGGTACAAAAAGGCCTTCTTCCTACTCACTCCCTCATGCCAAGGGGAAAGCAATCTCTCGTGTCCTTCACACATCTGTTTCAGCAAGGCAGCATTGCTACAACTACCAACAAACCTTCTGGACTGACCTGAACTAATTCTTGGTACAATGGTACAATGCCCCTTGCAGACCACTGAACTCCCTCTCTACTGCTACCTTCTTAAGCTACACCTGTGTTCAAATTCCAAGGATAACATTCACTTGCTGGGACACATCACAGCTTCCAAGTATGCCTCAAAAGACCTCCACTGGGCAGAGACTAGATCTGAATATCATAGCCAGTCCTTCCTTCAAAGTGCTGAATTTCCCCCACGTGCTGCAATTGCTGGCCTCCACATCCTACTGCTTTTGTGTTCCTATCCCAGCTAGTTCTTAATGCTATCCAATCTTGTCACTGTTAAAATTAATGTTTGCTTACTACGGCCTTCAATAAGCGAAGCATACTGTAATGTCCTGGAAACATGTCTATGATTACCAAGAAACTACTTCTAAATAAAAATGTCCTTCCACAGAACCCGCTGAGTTGGAAGGGACCCACCAAGATCATCAGGTCCAACTCAGGCCCTCTGCAGGACACCCCAAGAGTCACACCCTGCGCCTGAGAGCATTGTCCAAACATTTCTTGAACACTGTCAGGCTGGTGCTGTGACAACTCCCCTGAGGAGCCTGTTCCAGTACCCAACCACCCTCAGGGTGAAAAACCTTTTCCTGATACCCAATCTAAGCCTCCCCTGACACAACTTCAGGCCATTCCCATGGGTCCTGTCACTGGTCACCTGCTCTTCCTCTTCCCTCCATGAGCAAGTTTCAGACTGCAATGAGGTTTCCCCTCAGTCTCGTCCAGGCTGAACAGAACAAGTTACCTCAGCCACTCAGCATCAGGCTTTTCCTGTAGGCCCTTTATCATCTTTGCTGCCCTCCTCTGCATGCTCTCTAATAGTTTAATGACCTTCTTGTATTGAAGTGATCAAAACTGCACATAGGACATAAGACGAAGCTGCCCCAGTGCACAGAAGAGTGAGAATAGAAATTACATAGACAATTTCTAATTAACCTGCAAGCACTTTAGCTAAAGTGCTGTTTCTAAGACAATGAAATTTCATGCATAATTTGGGGCCAGAATAGCTACTGGCACAAAGCAAACATTACACAAAACAAGCTAACAACTTCCAGAGTAAGTGCAGCTCTAGGAGCAATAGAACTGCTTCTGCTCCGTAAACAGCTCAATTTTGAAAGGTCTGTGGAACTTTTCATGCCAAATCCAATTAGATGTTTTCAAATTTCAGGTTATTGATTCAGAAAAAAACAGTACACACCAGCTACTAAATGGGCTTCTGAACCCTACTATCACAAAGTGATGCAGTGCAGCTTCTCAGTTCATCTCTGTTTTTCCACCTCTTGTAACCTAAGCCTTCACACACAAGCCAAAACTGCAAAAAAACCCCGTGACACATTAAGAATCCGAGCATGTCAAAATGTGGGGCAAAGGATGCTAAAGGTATCAGTGACTCCCACCTACTGGTGTACAATTACTTAGCTCTAAGTGCTTAACTAAACTCCAGGCTTTTTACTCCTATAGCGCACAGCAGCAATGCTCCACACTGAGTTTTCCAAAGGAATTACAGATGTCAGACATGGATTCCAACCAGCGAAATCAGTTAGTGGAAGCCAGATAACAGAGACTGAATGCCACTGATCTGCAGAAGTGCCTTCTGTATCATTAACACAACTCTTCAGGTTTTGCATTTGCAGCTAATTCACTCCCATTTAAGAAGACTGCTCATAGCAACATTAATTAAATCCTATTGGTACAAAAAGATTTCCATAGCTGTGCAAAGTAGCAGCGTATTACCCACACTAAGATTATCACTAGTACCATCATACACAAAGGCTTTTTTGGGCTGAGGGGAAAAAAATAAAAGAGTTCCCCACTCTGTTCAAGCTTACATTCTCACCTTGACTCTTTTCCAGCAGAGATGCGATCACAGCTTCATTCTCGATGGGATTCAAGGAACACGTGGAATACACCATTCTCCCACCTTCTGCCAGCTGCTCAACACCACGGGTTGCAATTCTCAACTGCAAACTAACAGAACACCCTTGGTCTAGCCAGCTATCATTCAGAAACCCACAAACAGCTTTATTGCAGACACATAACTCTCCATGGGCTAAGCCAGCACTTGGGGAGCTGTACAGCTGTCAGCAGTACACAAATTATAGTCAGTGCTGAATTAAGTCAGCTTACTGCAGTCTATACTGCAGACAAACTCATAATGACACCTATTAAAGTAACAATTAGGTCAAAAATTAACACTAATGCAGCATAACTTTGAACATAACATTCTCTATTTTGTTCTTTCTAGTGCCCCATCAGTTTTATTATGAAGTACTCAACACTAGAAAAATAACACGCAAAAACATGACTCTTCTCAGAAATCCAGTTAAATGAGGAGTAATCTGACTATTACAAATATTATGGATAACACAGCTTAACTAACAGTGGCCTTCTGAGAAAGGTATCACTGAGCTGGACCATGAGTTTAGACTCTACCTGCGTACTTCCAACCAAAATGAGACCTGCAATACTGAATGAGTTGCCAAGTAGTCACAGGTCAGCTGAGTCACCGTAACCAATGTATCCCCAGCTTGTTAAAAATACACAGTAAAATGTTCTGAGTTTTTTAATCTGTTTCAATCACTACATTTTACCATGTGCCTGCACTAGGCTACGTACTCATTCACCATCAGTTTACATATATCCATCTCAGGTAACTGAAACCATCTGTATATGATCTCTAGAATCCTAAAGACTTTAAATTTTATAATAAATTTTACAACTTTCTGTATTTTCCAGCAGTATTTTACCTGCTTAAATGTTAAGAATCCAACCAAGTGATTTGTTCCATTTTATTAGCTCTCCTCTCTAAATCAATTAAATGAATACTTCCATGACAGCTATTCGTAACAATACAAGCAATTTAGATTCACATGCTTCCCCTCCTCACATCTGAAAACCCTACACTTCCTCTCAACAGCACTAAGCTCTTGATTTGAGAGAAAAATGACTCTTCCAAGTCTCCACTTTGTCATATATTAACATGTGAATGCATGCAGATGTTAAAGATATAGAAAAAGAAGAGAAAAATGAAAGAAGTGCAGATGTGCAATATGCATTTTTACCCATGAAGCTGCAAACTGTTTTGTGTTGTCCACTTCTTCCACACATCAATGTTTTTCCTCATGGTTCCATCTCCACTGCAACAGAGGTCAAACAGATTTGTATTATTTGTGTGTAAGACTCTTTCCATATCAAAGTCATTCATAGCAGCACAAAAATACCAGTCCCTCTCCCTTGTAACTAGTTCTCCTACACTGTTCTGTTTTGTTTCTCACTGCCTTTGTATTTCAGTGTCCTGAGCATGAGGTCAAAATCTGAAGCCCTTCAACTGATCATATTTAAGGACCACTTGGAATGAAATAATTCATCTTGATTCTGTATCCCCACACTTAAAAGGCATTCCAAATTATAAATCCTAACTCACTAACCTCCTCAAACGGCACAATTCAGTAACATAAAAAAATTTAGCACTGCACTTAAAGCAGTAAAATCCATGTATTCAAGTTTACGTGCAAGGTACCTGCAGGGGACATCACATAAAATCCTGTCATAGAAGAGGATCTCTTTTCTTCCATCAACATCTATTTGAAGGTTAGGAATGCTGGAGGCATCATGATTTACCACCATGATGCATGGACTGTTTAATCTCTTAGCCTGATGAACCAGCAAATAGCAGCGCTTGTTGTCAACATCATTGGCAATTACAAAACCACCTGGGAACATAAAATAGTGGGAAAATGCTTTACTATTCAACAGACAAATAATTTTACACAGTTTATTACATTATCTCTGAGAATTCTGTAGACCTTTCACAAGAGATTTTTACTTAAAAAGACTGCTCATGAATAGGGGAACCCTTACTGAGCATAAAGTAACTTAAAGCATATTGAAGGTTAACTGATGTGTCAGTCTCAAGAGTTTTAGCTCCCATCCTGTGGCAGTAAGACACAGCCAAAGCCCCTTCAACTTCTCAAAGAAAAATCTCTAAAATAGAAAAAAAACCCCATTGTCACCAAAGACAATCTCTACAGCAGCAAAGTTTCAGTACAATGCAGAAAGAATCCACACATTCTCTACAACTTTACAGTGTCAAGGGGCAGTATCTTCTGTGAGCATCTAAACAAAAATAAAGATTCTGAAGCTTACAAAAATGAAAAATACCACAATTTCTTCAAGTCTAAAGCAGCTTAATCCAGTGTTTGCAGGATATTACAAAAGCACAGAGGCTCATGGGCTGCCATCAACTAAGTAAACCTGATTTATATACAGAAATTAAGCTCTGATCACATGTACTGTAATCTGAACTGAAAAGATACATATAATTCATGTCTGTTTTTCAAGCAAAGGAAGTCCATGAAGTTTCAAATGGGTATCTTTAATCTCATAACAACCCCTTGGGGAATTCAGTATGTAGTTAAATGCAGTTACTCATCTGTGGCATTAAAAACAAACTACTACAAGAAAAAGCAGAAATTCCAAGTCACAAGTATTTAGTTTTCCAGACTTACTGGGAAAGGGAACATTCATGTCTGCATGCAACATTTCAATGAGCTGCGCAGTCTTAGATCCAGGAGCAGCACACATATCTAGAATCTACAAACATAAGAAAAAATTTTAAATTCCTGCCTTGTACTTTTTCAGTACTTGAGAAATTTACTATGTTTGTGTTTAAATTAAGTATTTTTGAATATGCAGAATTATGGTTGTTCTGAACACCAATTTGAAAAAAACAAAGTACAAAAAATGATGAAGAATATACAAGGCCAAATATACTCTAAAAATACTCTAAAACTGTCCAGTAAACTGATGGTGGGGGAAAATTAAATGGGAAAAATAGATTAAAAATGAAATGGAAATGCTTGACAATCATTAATTTTATCCTTGTGGAAGACTGAATCAGCATGTTAGACGTGACATACAGAACATGCTGGTTAAGCAAAAGTAACCTGCAATTCTGGTCCTAACAAGCAGCTCCTAAACTAAGGCACTAAGGACCATGAAAGGCCCTAAAAGACAAGCCAGGGCATCATCATGTTTTTAAAACAGCAACATTTGCTGTTTTGGCACAAGAGAGGATAAAGAATCTACTCTTAGTCTGATTTATGAAATCTTACATGCATTTCTGGAAAATGCTGCAACACTCACCCAAATGAAATATTCAATGCAAAGCCTATATACTGCTAGCTTATCATATACAATGTGTGTGCAAAAATATCCCCACAATTTGTGTTTTACATTAAGATGAATGTGTTCACCACCTGTTCAATCCCAGACAGAAACAAAAATACCCCTGGGACACATCAGGACCGAGACTTTCAATTTACTATTCACTTAAAAGAGATGAGAAGACCTTGCCTCACATAAAACAGCCATAGCTGTCATACACTGGGTTGGGGTGAAAAGTAGGAGAAAAAAGGTGAAAAGTTATAGATGCTAGGTACTGCTAATATAAAAACAATTGTGTACAAACTAGTCTTTAAAACACATGTTAGAAGCTTGATAAACTTAAGATACAGCATGAAAATTTAACACAACGTGGCTTCTTGAGATAGCAAGGCAACTGGCTCATTAATTTAACAGATTAAGAGAGTAAGGCCAACTCACAGATCCAGTCTGCAAACAAGCACAAAGCATGAAAACATCACAAAGTTAGAGCAGAAAGTTTGCTACCAGATATCCTCACTCCTATGGCATGCCCTAAGAAAATACCATGGGCATTCCTTACACACTTCAGTTAAAGTTAGCACCCTATAGTGTTTAGCCACCACCAACAGCATGCTTCAGCTCATGCAAAATACTTCATCTAACAGATTATTTATAGAGTAGAATTTTTCAGCTCCTTCAAAAGGCATAGAGGAGTGAAAGCTACGAGGTAGGGAATATTATCACTTTTATCTTGAAAACTACATCTGTTTACAGTGTGATGGAGAGAGGAAGTTAAAAACAGTTACCTTAAAAGCAGGTTGTAACAAGAGTACATAACTCAGATGCAGCTAAACACATTTACACTTTGAAAATAAGACTATCCAATTGCCTAAAATCAAAGTGTTTTTTGCAGGGTATTACACACAGCTGAAAAAGCAGATGCTCCTCTGATAGTGTTTTTGTGATCTGAACATTAGTTGAGTGTTGCTGATGATGTGCAGAAAGCATAAAATATACCAACACAAAACAGAACCAAGTATCAGCCCTGATACTGCTCTTGTGATTTGTAGCTCAGTTAAGCTAATTTCAGGGAATAAACTTTAGCACACGTTATATTCTAGACTTACCTTATGATGAGGGCTAACATTAAGCAGCAGAGGTGGGATCATACTAACAGCCTCCTGACGACTGATGTTTCCCTTGAAAGAAAAAATGAAATTAAATTTGGTTTTATTCCATGAAAGAATGCATTTCTTTTGCGATAAAGCTTTTAAATTGCTATGAAATAAAATAATAAAGCAGTCAAAAACACACTTAGGATTAAATTCTGTAGGAATTTAACAAAAAAAAAATCACAGTATCTCACCCAATTGTAATTTCTAATAATTGCATATTTACTCCAATTGTATTAATTCCGCAGTTTCCGCTTAAAATAGGAGAAACTGGCTCGAATCAAGTGGCATACATCCATCACTTAAATGTTGTCATGCCCGTGCATGCACTTTTCATCAAGTTTAAACATTTGGCTTCTAAAAGCAACAGATTATTTTTTAACATCTACAACAAGAAGAAAAACTGCAATTAGTTTAGGCAAATATTTGTAGGTGCGGTTATGCACCACAATCACTGGATGCACCACAGCCAACTGCACCACAAATGCAGATTCTTCTGAGCTATTCAACTTCTGAGAGAAAAAGTAGTCTCCATCTTTCATGATGTTTTTCAATGAAGCATTGCTCAGGATATGCCAGAAAAAAAAATCAAGATCTATCCAAAACTTACACATTCTGTCTCGCTAACCAGAAACTGATGAAACTTTTCCAGTTGTGGAGACTTGCGTAAGATTTTTCTACTCAAGTTAGTGTGCCAGGCTAACTCTTCAGGATACCTGGTGGAAAAGAGATGGAAAAGAACAGAGGCAGAAGAAAGAGACCGATGAGCCAGGCTGGTTGATGGGAACATGCAGAACGCCTAATCTCGTCTCCAGATCACTCACCAGCTTAGCGACTGCGGCATCTCGACTTTTTGGCCATCCACCTCCAGGTCCTGCAGCTCTCGGAAGTACTTTTCCTTCAAGCAGTGGAGAATCTCCCTGGCGTGACTGCACGGAGAGACATCCAGAGGGACACCGGATGGAGAATCACAGCATAGTCAGGGGTGGAAGGAGCCCTAAGGATGGCGCAGTTCCACCCCCTG
>NW_005054461.1:1311246-1330494 GCF_000277835.1 Geospiza fortis | reverse complement strand
CTGCCGTGCTGGGGGCAGGAGAAGGGGTCGGTCTTCATAGAGATACCTAGTTGCTGCTTCCCGACCGAAGGGGTTGAGGTTCTGTTAATTAACCTTTGTTACTTAATGTAATAGTTACTGACGTCTCTTCTGCTTCGCTACACTACGATAGGCCCTGTGTTGTTTCGGTAGCCGGGCGAATAGCCGCGGCCCATGCGGTGCCGGCTGCCTTGTGCGCGCTGTGCACTGCGATGCTCCGGGGATGCACTTGGCGCTCCCTAAGCGCCCCGCTCCATCCCTGTGCTGCTGCTGTGCCTCCCGCTTCAGCAGTGGATTGACCAGGCTGTCTTAAGGTCACTGTGTTACAACAAAGTTCAGCACCTTGTACTGATATAATCTTGATGTTGCTAAACAATAGCTATTTTCTAATTATATTGTTCAACATTGTCTTTCAACATAGCGTTTGTTGCAGGAGTTGGACTGGATGAGCCTTGTGTGTTTCCTCTGGCTCAGTATATTCAATGATTCATTAAAATACTGGCAAAGCTGAGGCTGAGTGCTCTGTGTTGCCAGGTAGTCAACAGTGTTCAGGCATTTTGTAAAAATACTTGGAGAAGGCAACTTAGTTGGAGCCCAGGTGTGATCTTGGTATTCCCTTAAAGTCATGGACAGTAGCTACTTGTCTTACTCCACAAGTAAATTTGCCACCAAGACAAGAGGGTTAGATTTGTCAGGTTTATTTTAAGCCCCTTGTTTGGCTGATATGTTATTTTCTGGTACTTATTGAGAAAAGCTCTTGCTTTTGACCAAGTGTATTCCGCACCCTTTTTCTATTGTTAAGCGTAAAGACATTAGTTTTCACATGGGATCTTTGCTCATCCTCGATGTCTGGGAATAATTAGGAATGTGAGGCAATGATTTGTACAAAAAGGTTAACTGTACTGCAGTTTCTTTTTTTCCACTTGCTTGTTGCTATGCCAAACCCAAGGGACTCTTGTGTAGGTAAGCGTAGACTGAAAGAGACCTCTGTTATCTAGTTTTATTTCTTGTGGCATTGCATGCTTTAAATAATCCTGTAGTGAATTTATTACTCTTTCTTGAAAGCTGTTAGGGTTGGACTTCCTTTGGAAAGGTTATTTTGAAGCAGTTGTCCTTGGGTAGGTGGAAAACACATGAAGAATGCTCAGGCTTCAGTGATCCTGCTTCTGTATCATTATAGATCATAATTAAATCAATAGACAATTGGGAGTTGGCTAGTACCACAAGAAAGAGCACAAGAGTATTCACCTGCTCTTCTTGTTTGGAGCTAGTTTGTTTACTTGCATAATCCCCCAGGTCAAGCAATCAAGATTCCTTTCCCAAATGGGGTGGCAATTGTGGGTTTGTCATGTTTTTAGAGGTGTCATAGAGTAGACCAAAACCGTCAAGGTGAAGCAATTAATGTTTTGGCTTACAGGGTAGGGAGGAAACTGAGGTCAATTAGGTTAATTTAAAGGGGATTGACTTTCCCCCTGGAAATGCTGGGGGAATTTAGTGGAGGGGTCTTGTTTCCTAGCTCATCTCAGAAAGCTTGATGATACAACTGAGGGTTGAGGGACAAAAATGGACTGTGCTTAATATCAGTTGTCTTTATTCCTCTCATCAAAGTAATTGCTTTGGATGCAAAGTTGAAAATTTCTGCCATACAGTAGAGAGGACTGGTCTTGTAATTCCAACTAGGCAAAAAAAAAGAATATTTTAGATATTAAAGCAAGTGTAGCTATCCTCTCAAACAGACACCAAGGGCTGGTGCTGAGAATTTGTAAAGTAGGGTAATGTGGACAATGCTTGGACTTCAAAACTATCTTTTTTTGTGGTTAATACAATAAATTTTCTTTTCTTTGTTTACTATAGGGCACTCATCTTTCCTCTTCTGATCCGTGAAGGAAAACCAACGCCGTTTTTCACTTTTGTGTTAGCGCTTCTGTTCTGTGCTTTCAACGGGTACTTGCAGGGCCGAAGCTTAACCACCTATGCAACTTACCCTCCAGGCTGGCTGGGCGGCTCACGCTTCATTACAGGTGAGTTAAATCATGTTATGAGAACATCAGGTGTCATTTTCCTCTGTCTTCATAGCTCTTAATTTTTTATTGTGATTTTATAGTATCTTTAATGCCATTTTGTAAGTCTTCTCATAATTTTCTCATTGGTGTAGCTGGAGGCCTTTTAACCTTTGTTAACCTGTGAACTTACACTTCTTTCTGCAGTGCTAGATCATCTGATTGTTGTCTTTACTCTCTAACAGCCAAGTAAATCCAGGTAATGTATTTTTTTTTTCCATGTAGAAGCTTGAAACCCTATATGGAACCAGCAGCATGCAGGTTTAGAAGAAGCAAAGCTTTTCTGTTTAACATGTAGATTAAACTAAAGTAACAAATTCATGGAGTAAAAAATCTAGCAAGGGTAGCTGCTAACTACTGATATGCCATGGCAAATGCTGCAAGTCCTTGGTGTCAGGATATCTACTCTGGATACACATACAGGCACCAATCCAGCTGCCCTTGTAATTGGGGGGTGGCTTTGTAAATGACAAAACTGGCCACACAAGGGAGGGGTTGATCATTCACTCCCAATTGGGAAGTGAGGTTACATTTATACTTGAAGCCAGGGATATGATTAAAAGACTAAGGTATTTAGTGACAAAATATTTATTTACTCAATTTTTTTGCTTCCTAGACATCTACTTTTGCCTACTGTCAAAATGATAGTATCATTTCCTAATGAAATCTTTACAGAAAGATAATTTTCATCTGAAGATAAACCAGAATGTTTTGCCTCATCAGTCAAAGGCAGAGTAGTGGGTTGTGTAACCTCTGACTGTAGAACCCTTTTATAAAGTTTGTCTGTTTTGGGGAACACAATAACTTATATGTACAGCAGTAATTGATTTGGAGCAGGAATATGGTTTTGATGTGATTTCCTCATGGGTTCTCTGGACTGTGTGTTGTTTTAGTTCAGAGCAGTGAACTTGTGTGTTTTCAGAGAAACAGGAGTGTTCTGCCTCAAATGCAGAACCATGAGCTTGCAAACCAAGAACAACATCATAATCTTTCAGCATGAACCTTACACTTGTATGCCAATAAAGAGCTTGTGAATTTACCAAGAGAGCTGGTGATACCCTGAAGTGGTGACTGCTATAAACAGGACACCAACACCTCTGTGCCTCACCCTTGTGTCCTTTCCTAATCTGTCTGCACTTTTAGTTGGAACTCCTTTCTTCCTTTGTTTGCTTTATCTTCTTCAAACCCTTTGCAGTATGCCATGTCTCTTCTTACTCCTTTAAGTCCCTATTCAACTACTTCCTTCGAATGTTCATGGGTAAGTCTTTTATGCATCAAAACACTTCTTTAGTAGCAGTTCTGCAAAGCAGAACAGCACCTGTAACTCACAAGGTGCAGGTTACAGAACATGAGCACCTCGACTGTTGCATGAAGATTTTTATCTGGCCACCAGGCAACTAAGCACATGTGTCACCTCTGCTCTCCTTGCACATCAAACCTGAAGAGCATGTATGCATTGTCCAAATCTGGGTATAATCTTGTAGGCAAGGGATGTGGGTTACCAGTGTCTCTCCTAATACTGATAGGTGTATGGATGCTCCAGATGATTGTGTCTTGTTAGAAAGACTAATCACAGAATCTGAGATGAGGCACTGGTTAACCTCAAAACACAGACCTTATCCGTTCCTTATCAGCAGGGAATGCTGCCTTCAAGGGAATATAACATAGGTAATGTGTTGCCAAGGGATAAAAATAATGAATTTCAATCCTAAATTCCTTTTGATTTATCCCACCCTCATGGCAACATAAGGACGCAGAATGTGACAACAATCTCAGTTTCTGTGAAAGGCTGTAATAAATGGCTAAACCGTTTTGCTGAATGATTAAATGGCATGTTAATTCCTTCACAGTTGTATTCCTTTTATTGCACAGAAATCTATTGGGGAAATTCTGATGTGCTATCAGTAACATAGTCAAAGGAGAGTGGGGCTAAGATGTGTCCCTCTGGGAAGGTTAAAAATGGCTGTTTCTTTCAGTATGTAAAATCTTAGCATATTTTTCTATGTCAAAGTTAGGGAAACATACACGTTACATCTGCATATATGCACGTACATACATTTATATAAGTCTAGCAACATAAGAATAAACTTCATTTTTAAGTTGCTATTTGCCATCTAGGGAGCTGTTGATGCCGTGAGCTCTGCTGATTGAAGAGCACAGTGTGGGACTGGGACTATGCAGGATGTCACCAGAGCTGTTTATGCTATTTATGTTACTACTGCTTTGACACAATATGCTTAATGTGCTATTGGACTGTAGTTTGTTTTCTGAACAAACACAGTGCACTAAATATAGTATTTTCAATATTTCTCTTCAGGTTTTTTAGGATGGTTGATTGGCATGGCCATCAATATTCATTCTGATCATATTCTCAGAAATCTGAGAAAACCAGGGGAAACTGGTTACAAGATACCAAGAGGTAAGTAAAATGGTACAGAAATTAATACAACAAAAAGAAGTATCTCTCATATAAGAAGTGGAGAGAGCTTGGACTCTACAGACTGGAGAAGAGAAGGCTCAGGGAGATCTTACCAAAGTTTATATATTATGAAGAAGAGAAAACCAGGCTCTCCTTAGTGGTGCCTAGTGACAGGACCAGAGGCAGTGGACACAAAATTCAAGAACATAAAATTTTATCTGTATTTTTTGGTTGGTTTTTTTTTGTTTTGTTTTTTGTTTTGTTTTGTTTGGTTTTGGTTTTTGTTTTTTGGCTGGAAGGATGGTCAAGCACACAGATGTGGAGCAGATTGCTCAGAGAGATTGGAGGGAGACTTGAAACCACACTGGGCATAGTCCTGGACAGCCTGTTCCAGCTGATCCTGCTTCAACAGTGCTGGTTGAACAAGATTATCTCAAGAGATTGCTTCCAATCTAAAATGATTCTGTGTGAAAATGGCCTTCTAAAGCTTGGTGTATTTTAGAGGAGATAGCAATTTATGATATAAGAGGCAACTGGAAATAGCATTTTGTTTTCTACCACGGGAAGTGATTTTATAGTTTGGGAAACATTTTGTTTTTTCCTCTGAAGCTAAGTATTGGAAGGAATCTGTTTCATTATATCACTTGGCTTGTGCAAATCTTTGAGTTTCTTGACCAACATTGGCTATATATTTAAAAAGGGGTACAAATGTAACACCATTGCCCAATTTTTCAGAGAATCAGCAGGTGGGTGGAGATGAAAGACCTAAATTATTCAGTCAGTGTGGGGGCAGCAGGGGAATGAAGAAAGTACTCAGCATGTGACCCATCTCATGTCCGATATAAGAGGGGAGGTACCTGAAGTAATTGGAGAACAGCAACAATTTTGAAAAGGGAGACACAGGGAAAGGAGGACAGAAATCCAAATGAATTTGGCATTGTAAATTCTGGCCTTCATGGGAAAATGGAGAATATGAAAGGCTTTCTTATGGAGCCTATATTGAAGTGTTAAGGTTTATTATCACTGACAGAAACAGGCACTCTTCTGGGTACATTACACTCACTGAGAGCAGAAAGATAATAATACCTCTGAATTCTGTTATTTCACTACATTTTTTTTTCTTAGTTGTTGCTTTTTCTCGGTTGTTAATTTTTTTTAATAAAACTATAAGAACTAAGATAACTAAGGTAGACTTATTTTTCATCAAAAGGTGAAAATAATTACAATTTTAATAGATGTAAATGGAAGTGCTCATGTGAAAAATGAATATGAACATCCTGTACTGTGTTCAGTGTACAAAAAGGTTCTGAAGGAAATAGGTTATTTGCTGTGAGATCAGGAGTAGCTGGTCTTTTTGATGTTGCTTATCCAGTTTAAGTGCTAGAATTTAACTTTTGTCACAAAGGTAGTGTAATTAGTGAGCAAGGTCAAATCATGTCCTTTATTACATTTGCCAAATACTTGTTTGTTTAGTCATACTGGTAAAGCACATACTGAGATATTATCCATTTGTACACCAACTTTAGAATTAGGGTGAAATTCTTGATTTATAAAATTCCCAGCAGCTGAATACCAATTGTTTATGCACAATTGTCTATACAATCGACTTAACACAGACTGCCAAATTTTCACTGAGAGTAGAGGCAGAAACAGCTATCTGATGAGGGATGGGAACAAAAGTGCAATAACTTTGTAAGCTAGAGAACAAATTTGGAATTTTTACTTCATAATAATAGTATTGTTCATAATTAACTTATTTTTTAAAGTACTTAAAGAAATGAAATTGTAGGCTAAGTAACTCTGAGTATTTTCTGGGACTCAAGGGGAGTATGTCTTCTATTTCTACGTATTTTAAAAAAGTTTTAGGATATGATCAAATAACATGTCATTAAGTAATTATTCACAAAGGCATGCACTTGCTTCTGATGCTAGTAAATCTGCTTTTCTTTCTTTATTTAAAGAGGGAAAAGTGGAGCTACAAAAGGTCTGTCTTAGAATGAGGTCTGAAGTGTTCCTTCATAGTGCAGCTTAAACTAAAAAATGCTGTTTCCACTGCCTTTAAAAATCAAATTGAGACATTGGTGATATAGCTCCTACTTGGTGTACAGAAAAGGTAACATTGCACATCCTGACTAAGGTATTTTGAACAAACTCTGTCCTGCTTTCAGGAGGAATGTTTGAGTATGTCAGCGGAGCCAACTTTTTTGGAGAGATCCTGGAATGGTTTGGGTTTGCCCTTGCCTGCTGCACCATTGAAAGCTTTGCATTTGCCTTGTGTACTCTCTTCATTCTGAGTTCAAGGGCAAGACAACACCACAAGTAAGTGTTCCTGCCTTGTCAGATCTGTTGTCTCTATGCCGCACTGCATTTCCATCTCACAAATTATGCCTCATCCTACAGGGATGTTGCAGAGCAAGTCTTGTGAAAGAGAATGCTGCTGTGGGGCAGAATATGATAGAGGATACTCTGAGAAGATTAAATACTGCAGAATTTCAGCAGGATAGTACAGAGCATAAACACAGTACAACAAGGTGGTCAAAATAACGTTTAAATGAAGATAGTTCATCCTGGATCTGTAAAAATTATAGGCAGGTTTAGCAATATTCTCTTAATTAATCAAATACTATACTTTCCCTTCTCAAACTTGTTTCTCTAATATATAAAGTTTTGAAAATCACCCAAGCTGTCTTTAACAGGCACACTTTATAGTAATGTCTGTATCAAATTGTCTATAATCAATTGTATGGACATTATGAAAGCAGTTCTGATAGATGATATTTAATGAAGTCGCTGCTCTAAACAATCAGACTCTTCATGTACTGTATTTATAGTGTGGCTTTCCTGCTAACAAGAAGGACTGTAGTTTGGGGAGACTTGTTTCCTGAAAGGATTCTCATTAAGGAATAGCATGCTTAAAAGAATTTGAACACGTTAATTTTATTTTGGCTATTTTCAGCTTCCTGCTTTGGTTCTCATGTTGAAACTTAGTGGCATAAGAGGAAATAAACGTGAATTTAAGGAGGAAACAGGTTGAAAAAAAATACTGACCATCTGTGAGGGCAGCCGTGTCTATGTCTAATGGAGTGCTAAAAACCTCCAGAAAGAGGTTTTCCTGTCCCTTGTTTGTAGGATGTTTGGGTATGTGATACCCTCCCAGTGAACAAGTTTCTTCCACTATCCAACCTGGGCCTTCCAAACCTGTTGCCTTTGACCGTCTCTTCCTGTTTTATCCCCTGCTATTAGTGAGCAGAGTTGCAGGCTGTCTTGAGTTGGGAGGAGCATTTGAAGGTTGTCCAGTCAACTGGTGTGTGGCAAACCACAAGGCTCTGCCCAGTTGCCCAGGGCTCATCCAATTGACTTCTGAGTGTCTCCTCCTTGCCAGATGAAGTAAGGACAGGTTCTCCTGCCTCTCCTTGTATATTACCTTTTTCAGGCTCAAATTCCATGGTTGGTTTCCATCAGTCTTAAGCCTTGATGGCACTCTTTCAGAACATCAAGAAAAGCTAAATGTTGTTAAAGGAAGCTTTTTACACTAAAGGAAAAATGCATGAAAATGGAATAGGGGTACAGGAAAAAATACCCAAGCAACTAAAAACAGCAAATCCATATAAGTGAAGAAACATTAGTTTAGTTTGTTTATTTAAAAAACTTAGAATAAATTACTGAACTGGGTAAATAGGGTAATAATTGTATTCCCTAGATGCAGGTTGCACCTATCATGCATTGAGTGTTTTGTTCTGTTTATTCCAGCTTTGATCTTGCAGTTAGTTAGCTATTGATCTTATGAATATCTGCACTTTTGAGGACCCCAGGTGAACTTAGTTCTTTTATTTCAGAGAAGCAGAATAAATATTCAAAAATGGGAGTAAACATGCTTGTTATGAAAGGTGAAAATACAAATAATATCTGATAGTACTCTGGAATTTTTAATTGTCTGGATTTGAAAATAGTGATAGTCTTTGAGGGGTGTTAGCAATAAGGCAAGTGCAATGTTCATCATGTTCAGTTTGGTTACCCAGATTCTAACTGCAGCCAAAGATGCTTCTATGCAGATGGGACTCTCCTTCCAGTGTGTGAAGTATCCCTTGATTCCACATGAAGTCATTATGCAATGACAGGTTTTTGATTTTATTTTTTCTCCCTCTAATTTTAAAAGATGTAAATACTCGGTATGTGCAACACCATACATTTTGAAAGAATGGGTTATTCCTTCCCTGACATATCTCACCACATCTGTTGGTTTGATTTCTCGTTGCTGGCAGGTATAACAGTTTTGTTATATTTGGTGATTAGATATCATTAGGACAAGTGCAGTAAATGCTGTTTTTCTATCCAGAGGTAGGTTATAAAGGTGTTGGGGTTTTTTTGGTGGGTTTTTTTGTTTGTTTTTCTTTTTTCTTGTAGACAAAAACATGTATGGATTAAATTAAACACATTTTACAATTATTACATTTCCTCAGCAGTGTTTTGAAGATTCAATGCTCATCAGGTTTTTCTTTGTTTTTCAGATGGTACCTTGAGAAATTTGAAGACTATCCAAAGGACAGAAAAATTGTCATCCCATTTTTGTACTGAGCTGTGCTTTTAACACTTTGAGATGGATGCTTTTAGTAACAGCCAACATTTTACAGATGCTGGCAGGTTAGCAACACACTTGGATCATCACTGTGACGAAGCCTTTCCATCAGTGGTGCTATTACTTACTGCTTTTTCCTCTTAATGGTAACCCAGAAATCTGATGGACAGGGTGAATAGGAACAGAAATGGTTTTCCAGCAGTGAAGCACCTTCATAAATACATTAGGCAATGAGTCTGAATTGGCATCGCGGGAAGTACTGTGCACGACTTCTGATGCTGCTTTTTCTGCCTGTGAGGGCTTCTGCTGTTTTCATCCAATGTAGCCAAGCTGTCCTGAGGATTGTGCTGTGAGCTCAGCCACCCTCACTGCAGTCTGGATGGGGTGTTTTGCCTACATACACAAACAGGGTTGATTTTATTTTTTTTCCTTGCCTTACTAATCCTTTAAATTCCCCCCACCTGCATTTCCAGAAGAACTGGTGATGTAGACCAAGGAATTAGATGAATACAGTTGCTTTTAGATGAGAGGCAGTGTTTTTCCTTCTCTTTGCACCCTTACAAATATAGGGGCATTTTACAGACAATATCTAGTAATATTTACATAAAAGTTGTACTGCTAATAGATTAATATTGTCATCTACCTCTTAAAATTGATAGCTATCTCAATATGCAATATGTGTCTTCTCACTCTAAACTGGTTTTGGAAGTCTACTTAGCATACTTAGGCCAATCTAGCATTGTTAACAATTGTGTAATGTTTTCTAATTTAATTTATAAAAAAACCTTGATATTTAAAAAAAATTCTTACTATGCTGTTTAAAAAAAAATCAAGTGTCTTCCTTCTTCTGTTGCTAACATTCTAGATTATTTTATATTCTAAAATTCTGGAGCCTTGTGTCCGTTCTCATACCCCAACCTTTTGCTCACAAAGGACTCCAGAATGGTTTCAAGAACATGATGGGATCCTAAGCATACAGATTTTCAGGTTCTGTGTCTTTTGCATGATTGTAATAATAAAGAGTCTTTTAGAACTGCTGACACCAAAAAAAAAAAAAAAAACCCAACCAAAACAACTCAAGGGAAAAGTAAAAAAAAAAAAAAACCACCAAAAACCAAAAAACCACAATTCAACAAAGCCCCCATGTGAAGAAGCAAATTTTAATAATTAAAAAAAAATTAAAACAAACAAATGAACACTAACTAAAAAAAATCTTTCCACAAAACCCCAAAACTCTGCTGCTAATAAAATTTGAAAATAAATGTAATTCAAACTTTTGCCAAGTGTCGTGTGCTCTGTTTGTACTTCTATGTTGGGTTATGTTCTTCAAAACAAATTAGTAACGTAATTTTGCCAGATGCTAGGTTTTCCAGTAGGGTATTGCAGTAAGATTTGTTTTGATGATAAGTCATTATGCTCACTGGAGAGAGAGGATGGTGAAGAGTTTGATTTACTCCTCAATGCTAAAATTGAGTTAATTGACAATGAAAGTTCAATACTTCACTTAAAGCATATTCTGAAGATAATTTTAGAATCTTAGGATATTTCTAAATCTTGTCATCTCTGCAGCATTTTTTTACATCTTCTTGTCTAAATCATCCACCTATTAAAATCTCTTTTAGTGGTAAAAAATATAGGATTAAAAAACCCTATCTACCCAAGGTGTTTAAACCCTTACGTAGTTTATAGTGAGTTAGTATCTTTTTTGGGTTTGTGTGGCCAGATTTTGGTGATGGGGGCTACCAGGGTGACTTCTGTAAGAAGCTGCTAGAAGCTTCCCCTCTGTCTGGCAGAGCCAATGCCAGCTTGTCCCAGGGCCAGCCTGCTCCTGACCAAGGCCGAGCCCATCATGAAGGACAGTAATGTCTTTGTAATAGCATATTTAAGAAAGAAAAAAATATGTTCTTGGGCAGAGCAACATCTAGGCAGACACCAAGTGGAAGAGTGGGAGGAGGCACTTCAGGTGTTGGAGCTGAGATTCCCCTGCTGTGCCCCTGTAGGCCATGGGGATGCAGAGACCCACCTGCAGCCTGTGGAGGATCCTCAGGCCAGAGCAGATGGCTGCCTGGGCTGAGGCTGTGAAGCCATGGGAAGCCTGCGCTGGAGCAGGGCTGTGACAGGGAGGTTTGAGAGAGGAGCCCATGCTAGGGCAGGTTTCATGGTGGGACTTGTGGCCCTGTGGGGGACACATACTGGAGCAGGCTGTGCCTGAACCACTGCACCCTGTGGAAGAGCAATCCATGTTGGAGCAGTTCATGGAGAGCTGTTGCCAACAGGATGGACTCAGATTGGAGTTCATGGAGAACTGTCTCCCGTGGGAGGGACCCCATGTTGGAGCAAGGGAAGGCTTCCTCTCGTTGAAGAGCAGGAGAAACCACAGGTGATGAACTGACCATAGCTCCCATTCCCTGTCTCCCTGAGCCTCCCTGGGGGAGGAGGTAGAGCTTGGGAAGAAGAGAAAGGTGAAGGGGATGTGTTTTTAACATGTATTTTACTTTTAATTATCCTCCTCTCTTTATGTTAGTAATAAATTCAGTTAATATCCTCAATTTGAGTCTCTTTTGTCTGTGGCAATATTTGACGAGTGATCTCTCCTGGTCGTTATCTCACCCCAAGAAGCTGAGGCTTCGGTTTCTTCTTCCTGTCCTGTTGTGGAGAGGAGTGACAAAGTGGCTTTGGTGGACACCTGGCATTTGGCCAGAGTCAACAACCAAAATTCTTATATCTTCAGGGATATTTGTTTAAAAATCACTAATGGGTCAACCTACCAGTAAAAAATCACCTTGCAGCACTTTAGACTCTAATCTAACACTTCTTTTTTTTGCCTTTTTTGAAAAGGCAAATGTTCTTTTAAATACTAAACAGTGAAAGAAAGGTCAGTGTTTATTACATCTCTATATTCAAGAGCTGTAGCTCTCTAGTCAGTAGTCTTCTATCTTAGTTTCCAGAAAGTTTGAACAGATGCCTTGATTTTGCTCTGCTACTATGCTAATAAATATTTATCTTGCCTAAAAGTTCAGTTGGTTTGCCCACATTATGTTAATTTATGGTTTGCTACAGTGGGATAGGATCTGAAATGTGATAGTCTGATAGCTTATCCCCGTTCTCTCTCTTGTTACAGAAAAGGAAAAGCTAAGGTCTGTGGGCTGTGAATGTCAGCATGTTTGGAAATGTTAGTTAATTGGATTAATAAAAAAAATCCCAAAACCAAGCCAGACGGTTTTGTTCTTTGTGTGATTATATTTTACATTCTCATTATACTTCTAAAGCCTTCCCTAAGCAAAGTACAGATTTTATTTGAGGCAGTTCTTAGTGTGCAGGTCTTATGAGGAGCAGCTGAAAGAGCTGGGACTGATTAGCCTGGAGAAAAGGGGGCCCAGGGGGAATCTTACTACTCTCTACAACGGCCTGAAAGGAGATTGTAGCCAGGTGGGAGTTCATCTCTTTTCCCAGGTAACCAGTGATAGGATGAGAGGAAATGGCCTTATGTTGTGCCAGGGGAGATTTAGATTGACTATTATGAAAAATTTTTTCACTGAAAGGGTTGTCAAGCCCTGGAACAAGCTGCCTGGGGAGTGGTGGGGTCACAATCCTTGGAGGTAGGCATGTAGTTGTGGCACTGAGGGAGATGATTTAGGGATGGACTTGGTAGTGCTGGGTTAAAGGTTGGACTCAATTAACTCTGAGGTCTTTTCCAACCTAAATGACTCTATGATTCCCACATTTCAAGACCCAGGTACATTGGTGAAAGCATATGATCAACTTGGTCAAATGCTAGAATTGTCTTTTGTTTAAACAATATCCCACTTATTTGCCATCACTTGTAGTCCCTTTCCTTTTCAGCAGCTCTGACAGATTTTTCTGTTGGAAAATATCTAACACTGAAACATTTTTCTCAAGAATATGTAATGTGAAAATGAACTCTGTTCTGTGCATTCCAGAGGGAGAAAACATGCATACTTGCTATTGGCTATATCTGTAGCTATTTTTAATAGAGATGCTTCTAGTCAGATTGATACATCTTTCCCCCAAATCCCTTACTAATAAAACCTGATTTGTGGTGTCTTGCTTGAATACTTTTTTTTTCTGTTATTAATCCCTGTTCTAACTTGTGGAGATTGACCAAGGCTTTTGTACCAACAATTTCATTATCCCAGCTGAGATCTTGGGGAGTGTAAAAGCAAGATTGGATTAGAATGACCTAGATGCATATGTGAACTTGATGAGATGCACTCAGAGCAGTTATTAAGAGTCACAAGGTAAATTTGTCTAGTGTGATACATTCTTGGTTACCTAAAACAAAGTATGTAGCTGAGATGTTCTACACTTGCAGTTAGAGCAAAGATTAACAGAAGCAGAGGCTGCTCACTTGGGTTCCTCTCCTGCTGCTAGGTCACTTTTCACTTGAAAAAACTGTAGCACCTGCTGTTTCAACTAGTTTAATTGAGAATCAGCATGATATTATCTTTTTGGGGAGTGAAGATAGTGTATAAATGACTTGTATAAACTTGAATTCTTCCAGCAGACAGGAAATTCTGAGTGCCTAACACAGTTTTTATATCCTTTTTGTGATTGAAATATATTAACAACTTTAGTACAAGACTGTTCCAGTCTGTTTTATGCTCCTCGGTTTTACCAATAACAGTTGCAGCTGTTAGGGCAGCCTTTCATACACACATCCATTTCGTGAGGAAAGCAGATCTCAAGTTAAAATTGCACCACTTTTTGCAGTGATGCAATGTATTTATCACCATCTATGTGCTCATGTGCCCACACAAAAATATGTGTAAGCAAGCAATTAAATTTCTGTTGCAGGACACTTGAAGGGCAAAGCCTTAACCAAGGTTTGCATCTGAAAGAATTGCACAACTGAAGCTTGAGCTTCTTAAAACAACATGTTTTTTACATCTCCTGCTTGATTTACCATGTGTGCTTGAAAATCAAAGCTAATATATGATGCATTGTTGTGTACAAGGGGGTAGTGGAAGCAATAGGTTATTTGTTCACAGAAATGAAAGAAAACCTAACAATTGGTATCCTTTGGTGTAATGCTTCCCTGGAGATGATGCCTTACCAACGTGCTAGGAGTGTCTCAATGGTGTTGTTTGTCCCTGCTCCCTCTTGTTTTGGAAATATCTGTCCAGTTTCTGAGAGGATATGGGTGGCTGGATCCAAAAAGCTAGCACTAGCCGAGCCACATGTTCCAGCTGTTCTAGGAGGGAGCACTCCATTTCTCTTGGGCTATTGAAAGGGAAAACCACTGCAAATTTAGTTGTAAACTTCTGCCAGAAAAGAAAAAGCTGTGTCATCTGGGAATGGGGCTCAGACATTGAGCTGCACTGTCCAGACTAAGGACCGGTCCAACGTAAGCAAGAAAAACTTTCTTCAGGTACCTGCTATATTTGTGTCCTGCTGGCTGCTTCATGGGGCTGGAATCTACCCTTTTAAATCAATATTAGTCTGTTGGTGAACAGTCCAAGAGGCTTCCACTTATGTCCCCAATTCACTTGTTGTTTTTGCTGCAGAAGACCAAGAGGCACATGCTGTGCACAGCCAGGGTCCTGCTAATGTGCAAGGAAGCCCTGTGACAAAGCAGCCCAGTGCAATAGTGTAGGTTTGTAGGATTTTAATGTTTTTCAAAGGCAAGTATGTTTCCTCTTTCATTCTTTGCCTGTCTCTTTGAAAAATGGTGATAGTATCACCATCAGGATGGAACAGGAGAACTGAAATGGAAATCCCAAATAGTACTGAGAAAGTGCTCAAGTGTTAAAGGAGAGTCATCAGGATATACTGAAACCAGTAACCAGAGAGGAAAATAGTCCTTTTTACACTTCAGATAATCCTTGCAGATTTTACTAGGCCGCAGAAATAAAGAGTATGAGATTAAACATAATATTTATTCTGAAACAGTGCAGTATATGATAATTACTGATAGAATAAAGTAATACTAGGAAGAGTAGTTTAGAAAATATGAGTAGCTATGCAGACAGCATACAGCAGTATAATGTTATGAATAGAAAGCTAAATGACCAAGAAGAAATGCGCTATTTTCATAAGCAAAAAGAGAACACTGCTCTAGTGTGGAGTCCTCCTTGGGCTGCAGGTGGATCTCTGCTCCATTACGGACCTCCATGGGCTGCAGGGGCACAGCTGCCTCCCCATGGCTGCAAGGGAATCTCAGCTCGGGCACCTGGAGCACCTCCTCACCCCTCCTTCCTCGAACACCTTGGTGTCTGCATAGCTGCTCCTCTCACAAATTCTCACTCCTCTCTCCACTTGCAGGTTTTTTTGTCCCTTTTTAGCTGTTACCCCAGCAATGCCACCACCATCACTGCTGATTTCAGCCTTGGCCAGCAATAGGTCTGTATTGGAGCTGACTGGCATTGGTTCTGCTGGACATGGGAGGAGCTTCTGGCAGCTTCTCACAAAAGCCACCCCTGTAGCCCCCCTATTACCAAAACCTTGTAGTGCAAGCCAAATAAAACATCTGAATTTATAAAAGTTCAAAATAAAACTCTAACATGGCACTTGTAGGAAAAGACTTTTGTCAATAGCTTTAAGTGGTTTTCCTAAACTGAAATTGCCATGCAATGTAGACATTCCAGACTTCAATGAATAATATGCTGTAATTACTACTCTTTAAATGGTTACTATTAAAAGTAAAAAACCCCAAAGTAATTGTACTTTGTTTCCTAATTCTTCATACTAGATGAATTGTCATTGCAACAGCTTTTAATTTCAATTCAAAGCAGACAAAACAATCTCCTTTGCAGATGCAACCCCATCTGCTACTGTGGCTAAACCTCAGAGATCTTCTTGAATGTTCTTGTTTCTGCATCAGATCAAAAAGATAAATTGCTAGTAACACTGCAGATGAAAAACCGTGCTTTATTTTTCATCGAGTAATACTGTCATCTTCTGCCACTTTGTGTCTTCATTAACACTAGGCTAATTAGAAACATGAAATGATTATCTAACATTTTCTAGCATATAAAATCCAGTCTAACACTGTTCTCAATTGTCTTATTTGACACTGCACAGATGTGGGTTTACTGGATACCTATTGCATCATAGTTTCCAGTCCCCTCTAAGCACTGCCTAGAGCAGAAATTGTTACTCACAGCAGCAAATTCAAAGACAGTCCTCTCCTCCAGCTCAGGGACCCTGGAAGCAGACAGGAATGCACCCCCAAACAAGCATGAATAAATTACCAGCAGAGGTCTGCACCAGCCATCTGTGTCTGTTTTGCACAACATGTAGAACAACAAGGAGTGCTAAACTTCCTGCTCATGATCCTCTTTCCTCTCCAGCCCCCAGCATGGCAGCCCTCAGTAAGAGGCACCATCCTCTATAGAGTTACTGATAGCTAAACCTTGCAAGAACTTAGTGCATAGACCCGCCTTTGATGTCACAGCACTCAGCCAAGCAAGCCAAGAAAGATGGAAATCCATCCATAGAATTTTTTAATTCAGCCTTTCAGAGGCTTACAACTTTTGTTTGGGCTTGGAAGTTTTTTGTCTGTTTCTGGGAAATATGTCAATACAAATGTGCAAAGTCCAGCAGCTGGGCTCAGGCACCCGTCTGCCCAGTAGCTGCCCCTGGATCTCAGTCACTGGCACTTGGAGGCACCAGCCCATGCATGCATGGGGACACAATTTGAATCCACCCTTGACTGTGCTCAGACACAGAGGGCATCCAGCAAGAGGCCCTGGGTCCTCAACCTCCACAGCTGACACCACTTGGAAATGCAAAATTCTGAGAGCAAAATTCTAAATATACCAGCTCCATCCTGGCTGCTGGTATATTTAGTCTGTTCTTGCCTGAGATTTTCACTAAACACCTTCAGTTAAAACAAACAAACAATAAACAACACCAGGGGAAAAAATTCCATTCAATGATTTATTCATGTAACATCGTTTGACACGCAGTGAATTTATGGACTTTCTCATGAACTGATAATAAGAGGGGTTCCTGGAGAGTTTCCTGTGGAGAAAAGATTGCTTACCCAGAGCAAAATTTTATTTTGGGGTGGGGTTTTTTTTGTGTTTTGGATTTTTTTTGTTTGGTTGGGTTTTGGCCTGTGTTTTTTGGTTTTTCTTTTAATAATATTGAAACTCTTTATCATAGAATTGTTTGTGTTTGTGCTGGTGAATTTTTGCAAAGCACTGTTTACAGAAGGAGCAGAAAGGGAAATGCTGGTACTGACCAGAAAAGTTGGGTTCTACATTTATTAGCTATTTTCAGTATTATTATTATTATTAGTTAATTTTTATATTATTATTATATTATTTATATTATTATTAGCTATTTTCATTTTTTAAAGTAGGTGACTGTAGCATAAGATGTAGGGGAAAATGCAAAATACAAAGCACAGGTCTATTGTTTATAGAGACTGCTTTCCATAACACCATATTTTTCAGCCTAGGAACATACGTCTCCAAAGGCATTTTAAACAGCCTTTGAATGGGCTTTCATTTTAAGTAAATCAGTTTTCTGAAAGGCTCTCCAGAAAGGATTTGGAATGGATACTCATGAAGACTACAGGTAATTTTCATTTCCAGGGACAAGGCCCCTTATCTTTTTTAGCCTCTGTACAGATTCTTCCAGAGAAACATACAGCCTCTTCCTACTCTTTGTCCAACAGCAAGGCCAGCTGTTTGGCAGCAAGGCTGAGCATTCAGCCAGAGCTCTACTTGATCTAGAAAAGGTTTTATCTTTCCTAATGTATACTGTAAATATTTTGTTCGAGCAGATCCAATTTGAAACTTTCCAGGATGATAGATGAGATCTGCCCTGAGACATCACAGACCATTTTTTCTTCCTTGTGGGTAACTGTAGATGTAATTCCTGTGAGGTCAAAACATTTTGTCCATGATTCTTGCTGGTTTCCATGTGGCCCAAATCAGAGAGTTCAAACTGAATGAGAGAGTTTGAATCAGGCCCAGCTAAGAATTATGCCATGCAGTAAAAATGTCAAGAAACTGTTCTTTGTAGCTGTGTAGAAAGCTGAGGCAGAGATGTCTATCCTATATGGTATAATCAAGGTCAAATCACTTCCACCCTGTCTCCCAGCCCTATGCCAGAGCCGTTGCAAGTAGGAACAGATGGTTTCCAGGCCAGCACCAGGCAAGAGAATCTTATTGCAAAGCCAAGTAGTGTATGGTTAACCATAACATGTTAGAAAGAAACATACCACACTCAGGGCGGGTATTGGAAAGGATTTCACTTGTCACAAGGATTCTGAAAGCAGAAAATAGCAGGAAGAAATACAGGGCAAGAGGTGAAAAAAGCAGCTTCCACATCTTCAGGACAGATCCTTGTATGTTCCCCTGTCTACCCATAACAGATCCGATTCAAGGGAAGACTCTGAAGGGGTCTGCACTTCACAGCCAAGAGTCAGCCATAGATTTATGTGATAGAACTCCTGAAGCATCTCACTGGGCATTGTGGGGTACAGACTGATACTGTGTACAGTTCTCAAAGGTAAGTTATGGAAGAGAAGGCTCAAGAGAGGGCAAAGGGACTGATCAGTCTACACTGATTATTTACATCCAACAAAAATAAGTCTCATGGATATGTCTGTCACCACCTCATGAGGAACCAGCTGGGATGAACTTCACAGCTATCACCAGACAACGCTGAATGAGAAAACAGCTACAGCCTGGTGATGAAAAGAGCCCTTCTGTGTCCCACCAGGCAGGGTGTGGAGCCACAGTACATCTGTCTTGTGTCCAAATTAACCTGTTTCCCAGGAGAAAGAGGTCCATTCATCCTTGCTACCATAATGAAAGAAAAAAGCTGAACTTTTATGTTTCTGTGCACAGAATGAATACCTATCTGCTTGATGGTGTCAGTCAATACCACACCATGAGCTCTGCAGGAGATTCTGCAAGTAAAGCCTGTCCCACTGCAAGTGTCATCTGTCAGCAACGATGGCAAAGATCTTCCATTTGAGCTGTGGTACTGGATGGAGGTCAGACTACTCCAAGGCTGTCAGACCTCTCACTCAGCTGAGAAGCACTAGAATCATCAATGAACTGCCTGGACTCAGTGGAGTGGATCACCAGCCTGTGAAGCCTCACTGCAGGAACCTGAGCTGTTTCCAGGCTTCCGGATGCCTTGAGCCAGCGGTGAATTTGAGGCATGGGTAAAAGCAAAGCTGCCCCATCACAAAG
>NW_005054461.1:1302631-1311214 GCF_000277835.1 Geospiza fortis | reverse complement strand
TGGCAGCCTCTCCTTGCTCTGGCCCATGACCTGCCTGGAGGGAGCAACAGATATTCTGCTATCCTAAACTAAGCACAGTAACCTCAGGCTATCAGAAGTCCTAATGTGCTTAAATGCTGGCATTTCACCCTTCCTCATGCCTTTTCTGCTTTTGCCACAACAAATGAATGTTATTTCTTCAATGTTACCTGCATGCCCATAGAGCTTATGAGCCCAGGAGCTCAGAGGCATAGACTTACTGTGAAGCCCATGTTTGCTGAGATTAGAGACTAATATTATGAACAGACTCCTTAACCCAGTTTGCATGGCTCTGGAATGGAATCTGCTATTGCAGGTAACAATCATGTTCATTATGCTGGGTTCTGCCCTTGGATCACAACAACCCCCTGCAACACCAGAGGTTGGGGGAAGTGGCTAGAAAGCTGGACACTGGAAAAGGCCCTGGGGGTGCTGGTTAACAGTCAGCTGAACATGAGCCAAAGTGTGCTCAGGTGGCCAAGAGGGCCAATGGCATCCTAGTCTGTATCAGCAATAGTATGGCCAGCAGGAGCAGGGCAGTGGTCCTCCCCCTCTGCTTGGCGCCGGTGAATAATTCAAATCCTGTGCTTAGTTCGGGCGCCCTCACTACAAGAAGGACACCGAGGTGCTGGAGCAAGTCCAGAGAAGGGCAATGGACTGGGGAAGGGTCTGGAGCACAAATTTGATGAGGAGCATCTGAGGGAGCTGGAATTATTTAGCCTGGAGAAAGGGAGGCTCAGGGATGACCTTATCACTCTCTAGAACTCCCTGAAAGGAGGGTGTAGCCAGCTGGGAGTTGGTCTCTCCTCCCAGGTAATAAGTTACAGAACATCAAGGCCTTGATCTGCACCAGGGGAGGTTTAGATTGGCTATTAGGAAAAAAATCTTCACTGAAAGGGTTGTCAAGCATTGGCACAGACTGCCTGGGAACTGGCAGAGTCACCCAGGGTTGACTCCCTGAAGGGATCCTGGAAGTATTTAAAAGACGTGTAGATGTGGCACAGTTTAGTGGTGGAACTGGCAGTACTGGGTTAAAGGTTGGACTCGATCGGACCTGGTTGGACCAGGTCTTTTCCAATCTAAACAATTCTGTGTGATTCACTGCTGATACCCACAGACAGGAAGGAGATACTGGCACTGCCATCACAAGTTTGGAACACCCAGGCATGTTCTGTTCATCTACAGCCTTCAGGATCCCAAAGGTATGTCTGTTGGACTGCATGTGTGTAAGGCCCCAAGGTGAAGTGGTACTGACAAGCTGAAGAAGTGTTGGAGAAGTCCCAGCTGATATCTTCCACAGTCTGTCTATGCACTGGAAAGAGCTGATGGTCAGGCTGGTTTTTACTTCTCAAGGAAGGCAGAGAAAGTTGTACAGTGCTATACGATTCCAGTATTGTAGCACATGATAGGCCCCACAGGAGGATTTGGTGCAAGAAATTTGGAGTGCTGGTAGGAATTCTGGGGGAGAGGTGACTGAATACTCTTCTGGTTCCTGGCCTTGATTTTAGGTCTTTCAAAGAGCAAGTGGACATGTGTGTACTGACTGATGAGCCTTCACTCTGACAGTTTTCCTAGCCCCCTGGCCAACATCTGCATTCTGACCACTCCACATCTTTTGCTCCTCTTATTCCTAGTCCAGATATTCCTCTACATCAAATAAAATTGCCAGCCATGTTCTCTTCTTGATGCATGCTTTTCCTGCCTTTGTTCCTATCCTCATTCTAGAGGACCAGCTAAACCATATTATTCTTTATTATCAGTCCCTATCTAATGTATCCTACAGCTGCTGTACATCAGCTTTAGCTAAAAACCCTGCCAAAAAATCTTGGTCTCCTTTGATCTTCTGTACTTCTCTGTTAACTTATCCATGGCCCAATGCAAATACAGCTCAGGTCAGCACTTTTATATTGGCAAAAAGCTGTTTCTCTTATGGAAATCTCTTTCCTGACATGTCCAAGTGATTTAGTTGTGGCCCAAGAACAGTTAAAAATAATAGCTTTGAAGGTGGAGAGGCAGAACATAGATATACCCAAGGAGAGGGAGGTGCATTGCAACGGAGCAGTTTCTATTTAAAGAGTGAATTCGTGTAGGTATGTGCCTGTGCTGCCTATAGCTGAGGACCAGTGGGCAGGATGAACCAATGATAAATACTTAGGCAGCTGACCACACAAGATAAATTATCTTCTCAAAATCTGCACAAGATCAAATACGGCTTTGACCTAGCATGAGATCCAATAAAAATGGCTGCATCTTTCACAATGATAGTTTTTGCTGACACCTGATGTAACCTTAATTCTAACCATGGTCATTCTGCTATGCATAAATGATCCTTCCAGGTTTAGTACAGAAGCAGCTGGTGCCCTGTCTGATTGCCATGTTAACCTGGCAGATCAGGGTTCCAGGGCACATCCTCACTAAGAGACTTTTACATCAGCTTAATCACAGCTTGTCCCCTCGTGCTCTCCCCAGCAGAAAGCTTACACCCAGCAGATATGATGGAAGGGTTTTTATTCCAATATTGTTCCTAGGAGGAACAATGCATTACTTATAGATTCTTCTCCTAGAAGACAGTCTAGCTAGACCTCTTTTTTCCTTCCATATTAGTGGACATGCAACCACACTGTGAGTTGGGATCCCTCCCCTCTGCCAGGACTCACACAATACATTCTGCATGCCCTCAGTTGTCCTCCACAGCAGCCTGGAGAGTGACAACTTAAAGATGATCCTGGGACCACCTAGGTTGGAAACACAAGTAAGGGAGGAATTCTAACCAGTTTATTACTATGAAGTTCCATGAAAGTGGTCTTAATATATTTTCTCGACCTGTCATTTAAAGGCAAGCAACCTTTCCAACAAAAGCGATTCTTTGCAGGGCTCTGTGTTAACTAGGACAGGAAGACAGAGCATCTGATTTCATACAACTCCACAGATCCCACTTAGAAAAGTACTTTCAAAAGCTTTATAGATATTTAGCATAAACTTCATTTGTTTATGATCTCTTTCATAGAGTATTTTCTACAGCTGAAATTATTCTTAAAACTCTCTTTGTGCTTGTTATCACAATTTAATTTCACATCTATATAAAGCTTTGAAGAAATAAAATCTGTGAGATTTGTCTTCAATTAAGTGTTACTGCTGGCAGCAGAACATCCTCTCTTATTAAAAGTGACAAGTCTCAAAGGCAGAATTCCCAATCCCTGAGTTAAAAAACAAACCTTCCAAAAACCCGTATGATCCCAAACCTTCTCTAAATGATTAAAAGAAACAAAACAGAACACAAGAATAACTTTAATACTATCATAGAACATCCTTGATACAGAGGAATTTAATATGTCACCGAATACTCTAAAAATATGCTGTGTTAAGTATTTAAGTACTGTGTAACAAGCTAAGATAAACATTCATAATAAAGCAGACTTCTGAAAGTAATCCCTATCAGAGTTCCAAATATAGCAATGGAAATAAACTGTGGGAATGTCAAGGCGGCACCTTTACCTTGCTCCAGCTTAGTATTGCACATCCATGCCATGCAGAGTGATGAAAGGTCTCCGAGGTAGAGTTCCCGCCAGAAGCGTTGACATGCATCCAGCAGCATGAGGCAAGAACCACACCTGGCTGTCCATGCACCCTCTCCCACTCTGCTCCCACCCTGCATGCAAAGGGAACAGAGTGGCTTGTGAACCACCTCCCACGCATTCTCCATTTACCACACAACTATTCTATGTGGGCAGCTAGAGAAGGATTTTCATGTGCATGAACATGCCTGGCTGGAAGCTGCAGCTGTTCAGCTGCTGATTTATCATGTGTTCAGCTTCTCTGACACAGGGCTGGCAGCCCTTGTAAGAGCAAGGAAGACAGGGTGGGAAGAGGAGATGGCTGGTGGTTGACAGCTGTTTCAGGTTCTGTACTTTAATTGGCTCAGAATACACCTCAACAACTTAAATTTGGCTGATGCTTACTGTTCATCAGAAGAGGACACGGAGCCTTGAAGAGAGGAAGGACTGACCCAAATAGAAGGTTTAAGGGAGAAAATATAACATGATTTAAGCCTCTTCAGGGTTACTCATGCCTGGTCTTCTTTAATGGGAGACACAAGCCATTTTGAAGAAGGTGAAAGCTCGCATTTCCAGACAACAGATTAAAAGAATGCCCCAAATCATATCTTGTTAGAACCAGAAACTGATGTTCTGGATTTCTACTTGTCTCCCTGTTGTGATCAGCTACATATGAGACATGAAAATTGTATCTCCACTCTCCCATTCAGGAATGTATTGACTGAGAAAAAAAAAAAGACGATAATGCACCTAAGGAAACTGTCTCCCTGTCACCTCCTCCCCAACATTATCTCCTGGTGACTAGCACACTCTGAAGGTCACTTGTTAGAGATGCACCTCCTTCAATGAGACAGCCTTTCTCTCACACCCCCATCTAGCTTGAGACCTTGATTTGTTCAGCTCTTTCCTCTCCTTGCCTTCATCAGGTATGAGTGCAGTCAGATATACTGCTGAGCCCTAGTCTCTGTGCCTTCTCCATCCATCCCACCACAGAATCACAGAATATTCTGAGTTGGAAGGGACCCTCAAGGATCATAGAGTCCAGCTCTTAAGTGAATGGCTATGGGCCACAAATGCTACAAAAGAGATCAGAGATAGTGAGCATGAAGGAGGTGATGCATCAGAGGCTTGCAGTGCGATTATGGATGGCCAGAACCAAGGTCATATGGGCCAAAAATCCAAATTCCATGTCCAGTCTTTCCTTATACACCTCCAGGGATGGTGACTCTACTACCTCCCTGGGCAGCCCATTCCAATGTCTAATCACCCCTTCTGTGAAGTAATTCCTCCTAATGTCCAACATAAACCTCCCCTGGCATAGCTTGAGGCTGTATGGTCTTGTGCTGTCAGTGGTTGGCTGGGAGAAGAGACCAACCCCCACCTGCCTACAGCCTCCTTTCAGGCAATTGTAAAGAGTGAAAAGGTCACCCCTCAGCCTCCTTTTCTGCAGGCTAAACAACCTCAGTCCCCTCGGCCATTCCTAATGGAATTCGTGCTTCAGAGCCTTCATCAGTTTTGCTGCCCTCTTCTGGACTTGCTCCAGCACCTCAATGTCCTTCCTGATTTGAGGGGCTCAGAACTTTGAGGGGACACAGGATTCAAGGTGCAGCCTCACCAGTGCCAAGTAAAGGGTAGACTTTTCATTACCCGCATCCTCACAAATTCAACAGTGGGAACGAAGCTTTACTGAAAAGAAAGGATATTTTTGATCCAAGCTGTACTTGACTTCCAAACATTCCGAGCATTTAATCTTCAGTGTGGAGTTTCACTCAGTAAAGAACAGCTGAATTAAAATCAACAAGACTTTAAAAAAACTTAATCCTTGCAAAGGAAGTTCTCACTTGCTACTTTTAGAGGGAAATTCTCACTTTAAGGAGACAAAATTAGAAACACGCTTTATTTAGATTCTCACTGGAGAGGCTAGAAACAGAGGAGAGAAAAAACTGATGTTAGAAGATGATAATCTTTCTTGTCATTGTGCCACAACAGACCACCGGGTATTATTTCTCCATATTGTACACATTTATGTAGCAAACATGTAATACCTCCTTGTTTGCAGAGATATTTCAGTGATGTGCTATGTGCTACAAGCTTTGACAAATCATCATGAGATAAACGAATTGGTGTATTATCAAATCATTGCTTATAGATTTCTCAGAGATTTCCTTCTTCTCCAAGTACTTAAAATGTGGACCTTCAAACACATTATGCCCATCCATCCCTCCATCCATCCATCCATCCATCCATCCATCCATCCCATGTTCTCTATTACACTTACATAGTATCTGCTGCCTTGAACCCATACAAAGAACTGTCAAAGCACTATTGTAGCTTCAGAAATTCTAACACAAGCTAGTGAGAGACAACCCTCTTTGTGGCTACTTCAAGAAACAGCCTAGCCTCTTCCAAGGCAGTGTTGGGATTGGTGAGAGTCTCTCCTCATTCAAAAGCTGTTTCTGAGTTACTGCCTCTTACAAAGCAGTGGTCTCTACCACTTAGACCTGAAAATGAAGTTGAAGATAATTTTAGCAAAGAGGGAAATCAGGCCCTCGTGAAAGTGCTGACTTTTAAAAGAAGGCAGCAGGGCAGAGAAGCAAACAAAGAAAACAGGTCATGAAACTGCTGAGCTGGGAAAGGTCTCCATAAGATTGGTCATTGTGAGTTTTTGGTTTCCCCCTCCACCTCTTTGAGCAACCTGGTCTAGTGGAAGGCATCCCTGCCTACAGCAGGAGGGTTGGAACTAGGTGATCTTTAAGGTTCCTTCCAATGCAAACCACTCTGTGTTCTACAATTCTATGAAAACAGTGATCAGTATTCCTTTATTTTAAGAGTTCTAACTCAGCAGGTTGAAGATGTCCTTTACTGGATGTATGAAAAGTCAAAACACAGAAATAAAAGGACTGAGATGTTGGCTCTGTAGCTGCCTCAGCCTTCTCAATATTTCACAGTTGAGCTACAAAGAAACTCCTCCAACCATTAGCATACTACAGCAGCTATGCTTGCAGAAATACTGTCCATCCTCACCTCTCCTTGCTTTACCCAGGCCATCATAGAGGCAAGAATGCAAAGTATTCAGGGCTGAAAGAAGCGACAGTGTAATTCTCTGGTTTATTTCTTACAGCATCTATATAAAAAGAACAGAATCGAGGGGCCTGTTTATTTGTCTTGTTTCAAGTTCAATTAAAACCAAACCAAAACAATCCAAAATCCTGTGAAAGATGAATCATAAAATGAAGGACTGCTATCAGTAACTCAAGTTGAAATCTCTGCTGAAGATCTGAACACTTAATTGACCATGCAAGAAATTGTGGTGAACACACTCCTACATGAGAAATAATTAATAGCTCTTTCATGTGGTTTGGGCTTGGTTAGTTTATTGTGTACTTTTATGTGTACTTTGGCTGTTAGTCCTGAAAACAGTCCTATTCCTTAATAAAAATAAATGAATGACCTGCTTTTTCTGAATGACTTCCGGTAATAAATACTAGGCTGTCACCCTCATATCAGCTTCCCTTGCTCCGAAGTCTAAGGGCATAGTTCGAGAATACAACTGCATCAAGAACAATTATCTTTTGCTAACAAATGATAGTCTTGTTCTCTCATCCTCTCTCCACCCCCTCCTTAGCGCCAGCTCTGACCACAAAGTAAGTTAATTCAAAATGAACTGCTGAAAACTATTACTTTTCTTCCAAGTGCAGTCTTCTCTGAATTAAAAAGTTAAATTGGCTCACTGATCAATATCAGGGACTGTGCAAGGCAGCAGGGAACGGAATTAGCAGGATTATAGAGAGCAGGACCTCTCCTTTTCTCACCTTCTGCAGCAGCTAGTTCATTCAACAAGTACCGTGCAGTGGCATTGGAGGGCTGTTCTAACTACAATTCCCTGATAGTATTTGGCTTTATGCATGGACAACTCTTCTCCGTGCTGTTCTGCAGCCACGTTAAGGGCTCTGTTGAGTGGTCTGGGGAGTCCTAGACTGCTGGAGTTTCTGGGGGTGCCTCAGGAGAGGACACTTTATCCATATGCACGCTGAAGCTGCTCATGGAAATAGAAAATAATTAGATTGGATCAGAAAGAGAACCATTACGGACATCATTCTGGGACACTGGCTCTTAAAGCCAATCTTCAGATCACAGCACATCTGTGTCTGATCCCATTGCAATAGCAGTGTCCATTTCACTTAGTGATCACTGCACGTGAAACCCATCCCTTAGAGACACCCCTTGGAACTGGCACTGTCTCCCTGTCCTGTCCACAGTCCTGGACTCAAGCCCAATAAAAACTGAAATACCCAGTGGAAATATGGTGCTTTGCAGAGCTTTCTTGGTGCCACCAATCCAAGGAAAGCCTTCCCTGTGTTACGAACTGCATGGCGCTGCCTGGGCACATCACCCAGGCCTCCCCTTTCCCCCAGAGAGCAGGGGCCCTGCCCAGCCCCACACCCTCTGCTGCCCAGCCTCTCCAAAGGAGGTCTGCCTGAACTTGCTTCTCCCCTGAATTCCTCCTCAAAATCCACCTTTTTATTTTTGTGACAACTGGGCTACACTTCTCCAGAGCGATGAGTTGTCATGGAGGGGTCAGACAATGCAGTATTTGTGAGAAACCAACACGGAGGCAGGGCTGCAGCTGTGCCAGCCGCTCACGGAGATGAAGGGAAGAGAAGTGAGAGGGAACCTCATGAATGTCTGTAAGTATCTGAAGGAAAGTTGTCAAGGGGATGGAGCCAGGCTCTTCTTGGCGGTGCCAAGCAATAAGACAAGAAGCAAAGGGCAGCAGCTGACGCAAAAGAAGTTCTACCTAAACACGAGGAAGAACCTCCTTCCTGTGTGAGTGACCACACACAGGTACAGATTGCCCAGAGAGGTTGTCGAGTCTCCCTCACTGGAGATTTTCAAGAACCGGCCAGACACAACCGCGTGCCACGTGCTCTGGGACGCGTCTGCTTGAGCAGGGAGGCTGGAGCACTGTGGTCCCTTCCAGCCGGACCCATCCCGTGACTCTGGGAGTCTC
>NW_005054461.1:1278959-1301435 GCF_000277835.1 Geospiza fortis | reverse complement strand
GTCAACAACTCCCCCCACCAGCAGCGGCAGCCTCCTCAGCCAGCGCTGCAGAGCCCCGGCACCCCCTGGAAGACCAGGAAATACAGCCCGGGCGTGCAGGGGTGAGCAGCCGGGCCCCGGGGGCTGCTGCGGCCCCAGAGGGAAGGGGGGCCTCGGCCGCCTCCTTCCTGCGGCCCCTCCGGGAAGGGGGGAGGTGGGCTGGGGTCACACGAACTCCTCTGGAGCCGGCCGCGGCAGGGAGGCCGATGGCAGCGGATGGCGGGGCGCAAACCCGTGCCCTTTTGTAAATCACCTTGGTCTGTGCCGGCTGCATGGTTCTTGGCCGAAGCAGCGATTCGTGCAGTGCGAGGGAACCCGTAGATGCAAGGGGTTAGGCCTTACTTTGTAGTAGATTGAGAGGTAAAGTTGTCAGGCCATTATCAGAGGTCACCTACAATAATTAAAGCAAGGATGAGTGCAGGATGCTTGTCAGAGCTACCAGGTCTCAATTCAGATTGCAATGGGGAAGTGGAAGGCTTCTGTTCAGAGGGACTCAAAACCTTTGTGTGAATTTTTAAATGCCTCTGCTTAGGCTACAGCAAGATGGTTAGCTTGGGGAGTGTTAGCAGCATCACATGAAAGGGAGGTGCCGAGTTCTGTCTGAGATAGACATGAAAGTCAATGTAGTCTTAGAACATTTCTCTCAAGTGTGTTTTACCTCTGGGATAAATTGAGTCAGCCAATAGCTGTACAGAAATCTTGCCTTTTTGAAGAGAACGTTTTTATGATGCTTACCCTATCTGGTAAGCCATACCTTTCTCGTATAAATGGGTAGTTAGTAAGGCTGAGTATTCAGTTTGATCTCATTGGTGTGGAGAAGGGACTAAAATTGAACAGTGTGTCTGGGATGCTCTATGACATTGCTGTATTTTACTTGTCAAATTTCATTCAATCAAGGGGAAATGTTACTTTCTAAAGGTTATTTTATTTTTGGAAAAAGTGTTAGCTGCATTTGACTGACTGTAGCAGATTTCTGATGTCACTTCAAAAATAGTTTCTTGGAACATCCTAACATCAAGACCCTTGAATGCCTGTGGAATAAAGGCATTGCATATTTGTAGAGGGGAAATAGCTAAAGATAACAGGGTATGAGCTGTGGATTTTTAAGTGAGAGATTTAACTTAAGGACAGTGTCTTCCTTTTCTCTTTCATGTAGTACTGTCAGGTGCTGAGTGTGTTAAAAGTTATGAAGAAGTATTTAAATACATTTTTAAAGTTATATTTTTGCAAACCATAACCTCAAGAGGGGGAGGACAAGACTTGTGACTACTGCTTTTTCATTCTAGACTGACACTAAAAATTCACATTTCTTTCAGGAAGCTAGAGTTTGAATCTTCAAGAGGTGTCTTGCATTAGGAGCTTTGAATCCTATACTGAGAAGTTTGTATGTCTGAAGTTCCAAGAGTATCTTTAAAACAGTGTGAAGTTTTATTTTCTTGGTTTAGTAGAAACCAAGTGGTAGAGCACTGAGTTAACTTTTTAATTTAAGTCATCTCAGTGTAAGTGAGGCAGATCTCCAGGCAGGTGGAGGAAGGAGCAGCCTGAGTTCATTCAGCAGGTCTATGGCAAATGGCAAACCTGTGAATCAAATCCAAGTGTTGAAAGTTCTGTCCTGTAGCTGTTAGGCAGCACCACCTATGCCATTCACATAACTTTATTTTTCATCTTCTGTCCTTATACTTTCTTTCAGCTTTCATGTAATAGTGGATATACAACTCTTCAAGTATGAATTTCTAGAGAATCCATACGCAAGGAAATTGTTTAGCTGAGATTCAGTTGAGCTATTCAGTTCTGTAATGTAGGTAGCTCTTTTGCTGATGTGTTAATAACAAGTTTTTTGTTAAATATCTTTGAAAGTGGAGCTGTGTTTCCTAATCTTCTGTCAAGGATCTCTGTTACCAAAGTGGGACCTGATTCTAAGAGTGGGATACCACTAACTGCAGCATGTGTGATCCTGTAGTTTCAAGCATTCCTTAAAGTAGTGGGGAACTAACTAGTGCTGAAGGAGAGCATGAGTCTTGAAACCATAGACCTAAATATGACAAGCAGCTTCTGCCTTAAAATTTGAGTTCTGTTACCCAAGGTGAATCTTGAACAAGTGCATATTCTTAAACAATTTTCTCTTTAGTGTTAGTATTTTTTTATGAAGTGCTTGCATGATTGAAATAAGAATATTTTCACTGATGGATTTAGGTATCTTCTGCAGTAATTCCTGTTTAGTGGTGAGCTTAACTTTCTCCTGAAGCCTGGCTGGTGTGTTATTTGGCAATTCAAATGAAAATGCACTGAAAAGGCTGGGATGGGGACAGATCCCTGCAGAAGTTTCTTGTGGATCCCTTATGTTCCTTTAGTTGCTTGCTGTTCCCTGGAACTGTCAGCCGGGTCCTGAAGTATCTCTTTGATAACTCATCATCTGTTGACAGAGCATCTTCAGTGTTGCCGTCCTGCTATATGCAACTGTTGAAAAATGTGGTCCTGAAAATCTTCAGCTGCAGTCTGGTTTGGGCATTGATTAGAGGAGGAAGGACTTGATCATAGCTGCTCTTCTGCTTACCCTGTACATGAGTGGTGGAGCTTACTCTGCTGTGAATACTGTTTGTAAAACAGTGCTTTTCTACAACCTGCTGAAATTTCCAAGTGATACGCAGTGGCTCACAGTGTTACTGTATTGTCTTCTGGTGACAGAGTAAGCAGGGTAGTCTCTGTTAGCCCTCTCCCAGGCTGCAGTCCTACTTCTGATGAATTGTGTGCTTTGAAGCAGTCAGTACTGTGCTCTCCTGCTTTCTCATTCAGAGCTGAGGATGGTCCATGGCACTGCAAGTCATTGTTTTATTCACACTCCTCGTGGTCAGTGGCTTTGTGATGGTAGGTGTGGTGATGTTTAGGAATACTGTATAAACGCTGTGTTTTCCTCTGTTTTATATACATAATTAATTTTTTTCCAGTGGCCTTATGCTTTCACCACTTTGATAGCAGCATGACAGTCCTTGTAAAGGAAATTCTTCCCATAAAACACAAGTGTGAAAAGCTACGTTTGATTAGATTTCATCCTATAGCTGTTCTTTTGGATGCCCTAGATTGTCCCATGTCATGCTTTTAACAGAATTTTGGAAGGTAAGGAGTGAGGAGGTTGAAGCCATATTTATTCCAGTGCTTCAACAGAGTGATTAATATAGCAACAGTGTAAATTCCTATGCCTGGGTTTAGTTTAGGACTACAGATGGCAAAATGATTGGTTTCAGATGCAAGGCAGAGAAGTATCCTTTCATATTATGAGGTTAATTCAAGCTGTTGTGACTGATGTTCAGAAGTGCATGTTATTTCTTGGTACTGTAAAGTATCCTCTTGTGTGTAAAACCTACATCTAGCCTCTTAGGGTGTGCATTCTTTGCTCAGCAAATACCTTCTGTTTCTGTAGAGTCAGTATCTTAAATATATCCGAGTAATTTCAGAATCCAGAGAGTTTAGAAGTGCTCAGATAATACTTCAAAAGATGGCATCAAGCTATTCTAAACTTTCTGCTAAAGCTTCTACTACTTTTGTTTGGATGCGCAGCTAATGGAGTGCTTTCTCTGAAGATGCAGCTAATAGCTTGTGAATAGTATAAAATTACATCAGATTTAATTATTTTATTTCTTAATATGAATTTAACAAAGTAAGTAAAAAATTAAAGGGTTTTTAACAATATGAGTCTGTACTGCTTAATACTTTCAACTAAGTGTTCAGTCTAATTGTAGATGTTGAATGAAATTAGTGCTGAAGTACCTGGCGTATCTGCTTGGCACATTACAGTGCTGTGCAGAAACAGCAGAACTGGCTTGTTGAGGATTAGTTTGGGTACCAGAACTGTTATGATGTATTGGAATGGTGCTCTGCCTGGGCTAATTGGTGCTGCACAGTGTCTGATGACTTCCTGCATTCATTTTTCCCCCTGTATAGCTGTTGTCTTTAACTCTCTCTCGATAATGACAAACAAGTTCTGCCGCAGAGTACAAGAGCACCAAGACCTCCACATTTCCTTATGCTGAAGGAGGATTCAGGGTGGCATTCCCTACTGACTACAGCAGGTACTTGGGGAGAGATCTCATAAGCAAGATAAGCTTATGGCAGTGCTTCTACAGAAGACTTGTTTCAGTGTTCACCAGTTTGCAGCTGAATGATACTGTGCACGAAAAGTGATGTCTAGAGATATGGTGATGTGCCTCTATGGTAAGCTTATATTAGATCATCTTTATTTCTTCACCTGTATGCAGTGTTTCTAATTCCAGTCTTACAGGGGTTGTTTAAATTTTTTTATATATTTCAGAACTTTAACTAAGATAAATTTAATTACAGTTTAGTGCAGTGCACTGTTAAAAATCCATTGCATTCAGGGCTGTGCATAGCTGTGGTTGCATGTTTGTCAACCCTTTCTTCTTATTATCCTGCTGTCAGAGCAGTTACAAATTAATGTGGGCATGCCACATTGTCAGCCCCTTCTGCAAATTTTGTTTTCTTGTATTTTGAGCTGAAAGAATGTAGACTTTGGAAATGCTCTGAAGCCTTTAGTGTCTGCAGTGAGATGTCCAGCACTTGTAAGGGCTTTAGGGGCCTCCCAAGGATGGTTATACTTAACTTCTCCCTGCGCTTAACAGTGCTGTCTTGCTCCAACACCTTCTAGTAAAGAATCAGCGCAGTGGGCTATGCTTCACCCACACTGCTGTCCAGTCCTTGGTGTCTGCTGTCTGTGGTGCTAGGTGGACACCTGTAGTGGAAGTGTTGATGCAGGAGGCAGGTTTTGCTGGCATGTTACACTCGGTTCTTGTTTTGCTTGACTATAGGGTCAGGGTAGAAGTAGGCAGTATATGCTGGAGTGTATGCAAGGAGAAGTGTGGAAGTAGTTGCCTGTTAGTCATAGTAAATTTCTAGAGAGAGCATCAGGATGTAGTTAAATAGATTGTTTTCATGCCTGAAGCTTGCTGTGAAGGGAAGTTCCAGGGTAGCTGCTGGATGAATTGTCCCGAACAGAACATCTCTTTTTTTCCTGTAGTCAAGTAAGTTGCCTTGGTAAAGCACAAAATTTCCATGCAAAGTGGGTACCTAATGTAGAGTTAGAGACTGATGCTGTGGGGAGTGGAATGAAAGGAATGTTTAGGCAGCAGTAGGCTCCAGAGTCACCAGAGGTACTAGAGGTCAGAAAGGCTGAGCTACAGTAGTAAAACATGAGAAGGCCTTGCATGACAGGTGCTCACATCTGTGTGTAAAGGAGAATGGGACATGTTTGGAGCAGTTTAATCCTGGCATCAGCTTCATGGTGTTTTTGCCAGTTGTTAGGCTTTGGCAATAGAGACAGCTGGCACTAAGAGCATGAACAGCTGTACTGGGTAAGACCCTTAAGGGCCAATGCCAAATATTGGGAAAGGAATATATTAACATGAGCTTGTGGTGTTATTTTCTGGAAGCATCTCCCAGCTTTAAATTATTAGTGGTTCTTAGACTACCTGGGTTATAGGCAGTGCATTGTTATGTTTATTGTAGATTTTATGTAGGAATGTGTCTTGCCTTGATCTTTTATGATCTGGGATTAGCAGTGACCGGTGGGAAGATGTTCCTCAGTAAAGCTATGCATTATGTAATGATTTTTTTTTCTTTTTTTTTATCCTGAGGCTGTCACTAGTGGCTGCCAGTTGCAGGTCTGTGCATTACAGACCATGAGTGGTTTTTGCAGGGGACTTGAAAAAGGAGGAGGGGAGGAGGTTGAATCACCTGGCGGTTGTTTGTTTTCTAGTCCGTTAAATTATTTCTTGTATTGAAACTGTTTCCTGCCTCTAGATGTTTATCTGTGATGTATGCTTTGCAGTCCCTGCTTTATCTTTGGGACTCATATGAACCATACCTGTGTGTGATAGTGTCACAATATTCCTGCATCTTGGGCTATCTTGTTCTATCTTGTACTCTGTCTCCTTATTGCTAACATGGGACTTGTCTGATGTTTTCGTGCTTGGAGGCTTCACCTGTGATCTTCCTTTAATATGGAAGCTAAGAGTTCCAGTTGCTTGTTTCCTGGTTAAAACATTTCTTTATATGAAGGGTCTTTCCCCTCATCCCTCATTAGCTTAATTTCTTCATAAGCCTGCATAAGGGTGCATGGGATCATTGTCAAATGCCATTTGGAAATCCAAGATATGGATAGATTTTCCTGTGTGGTTCTCTGATTCTTCCAAGTAGCTCTGAATGTTGGTTTTTTTTTTTAAGACACTGCTTCCATTCGTGATAGTTGTATTAGCATCTTGATATAGTCATATTTATTTATTTACTGCATTGATTCTGCTTTAGGCTACTTTAACTATTTTGAATGTTGAAGCTAATCCTTTTAAATCAAAAAAGAAAGATAACTACTTATTGTTCTGGTACCAATGCAGTATCGGGTGAGTATGACTTTTGGTGAATGCTGAATTATCAGGAGTAGGCTGCAAAGTATTTTCTTTTAAAAAGTTTGGGACAAGTTCTTCCTTCATAGTTGTGGATCAGGGAAATCTCTGAGGAATTTTAAAAGTATTAACCACTAACTTCTCTACATATCATGCATTTGGATCACAACTTCTCTGTACTGATGACATTATTCACTTAACAGAAGCAGGTTTTTGGGCTCTTGAACTTGTTTAGCCTTTCTCAGTCATAGCTTTGCATCTCTTTAAGTTGTTCCTCATAATCGTTGTTGATATCCTTAATCTTCCAATCCTCTTTTCCTGCTTTGTACATGACTTCAGGATTTCTGAAGACATCTTCTGATGGAATCCTATGACAAAGTAGTAAAAGCTCTTTTTTCCCCTAAAATCTGATTAGTGATGCACACTAAACCAGTGTGATATCTTTAAAAGATTGAAACACATTGTTCTTTTGATTATGATTTTGAAGAAGCTTCCTCTTTTATATGGCAAACTGCAGCAGTACTTAAATCCAGAAAAGACTTTTCTAGCTTTTTTTTGCCTTGCAGAGGTGCTGACTTTGAATGTGAAGGGTTTGTTGCCAGTAGTACTTTGATTGGCGCATTTTGAGTTAGAGTCTGCTGCTCAGAATTACGTCAAGAGTTGCTTCTCTTTAATGTTTCAGTGGCTAAACTGATGTCATGATTATCTAATCTACATGGGCTAAATTAGTCTCTCATCACTAATATGTTTCTGCTGTTGCAGTCTGACTTGTCTGGGATGTTAATCGCTTGCTATCTTTGAGCATTTGGAAAAGAATGGTATTAAGACAGGAATTTCAGGGTTTAGTGGTTCTATTTATTGGCATAGCAAGCTTGCTGATTCAGTCCCAAGGTTTAATATATGGCATTCTCCTTCACTGGTGCAACAAAATGATTGTGATGTTTTCTTGGTGGTGTAGGGAGGTCCATCAGTCCAAGTCAGGAGTAATGCACTTCAGAAGCTTATGTAGCAGATCTGCATTTCCATGTATTGAATTGGAGGTGTACATCTGCTTATTTTTAATTTTTTTTTATGATGCAGCTTTTTCAGAGCCCATCCAGCCATTAATAAGGTAATTGGTTGAGGTTTTTTGGATTGATATAGTTTGCAAAAATATTTTAGTTTCTGATTTTCTTCAAAATGCAGACAAATCGTTACTTAAGTCTGGACATTTGCAGTATAAATCAATCCAACAAACTTAGTTTCTTGGGTGCATCAATTGTCAAGGTGTTTTTAAGAGGTAAAATCAAATTGACAAGAAACTTGGTCTGAAGTTAGGATGGGCTCTGACTTGCATGACTCTGGGGCAAAGAGAAAGCTTAGAGAGGAAATAAGAACAATATGATCTTTTGTGGAAAATGTACAGTGTATTTGTTCTGTGGTTACTTTTTTCTTCCTATCTCTTCTTTGTAGCTAACTTGTAAAGCAAGCTCAGTTCTTATTTGAGTTTGGTATTTACCTGTCTGTAAAACATTTCAGAGCTCAGATTCATAAGTACTATATAGTTGGGATTTTTTTTTATTCTGCCGGTCATTGTAGTTTGCTGCCTTCCATACAATTACAGTGACAAAGGTAATTGAATAATGTAGTAGTGTGCGACTGATTTGGTGCAGCAGTACAGTCTGTGAATGTAGCACTGTGTTTTCATAGTTTCTCTCATCTGTAAGTTTAGAACATTGCACAGAGTAGTAGTAGTAGTAGTGCTGCCTGAGCCTTACTGGTGTTGAGGAGGACTAGGTTACAAAGGTAAAGGCATCTGATGGGTGTTGTGTGTGGGAATGGGAAGAATTGTAGTTCGTCTCTTCTTGTTCATAGCTGTATTTTAGCCCCTTTTGCAGATGTCTTAATCTTAGATCATACTGGAAGAAGTCTGTCTCAGAATGCATCCTTGCTTTCACACTCTATGTGTGTGTATATATATATAAAATCTTGATATGTATCTCCTCCTTTATTTCACGGAACCGTGTTCTGTAGTTTTAGACTGTAAGACTGATTGACTGATTTCAACTATTGAATGCATTTGATTGTTGTAGTGTGAGATTTCCTCTGCATTTCCATGATAATGCAATTGTGCTTTGCCCTAGTCATAGGTGAAGGTACAATTCAACAGATTTCCAAAATATGTGCAGTGACTGACATGAATTTCATCATTTAGTCTTGAGACAGTGAAGTCACACATGTTTTGGGATTCCTGCTTCCTTGAAGGAATGTATTCTATGACTTGTAACCTTTATTCTAACAGAGATTCTTTTGAGATGCTGTGTATACCTCCCCATTTCCTTACCTCCATTTTCTGCACATCCGTAGTATTAGATCCCCATGCTTTAACTGTGGCATCTGTTATTTCCTTTAATAAGGATACTTGGATGATGTGTTAGCGTTCAGCTAGAAAAATACTCAGTTTTTAAAAAGTGTTAATTGTTCCACATAAAAGATGCAATTATGTTTGTACTGTTCCTTTAGAATAAATTAATGTGCTTAGTAGTGTAATCATGTTGAAAAGGAACCAGATGCTTACTTGAGGGAGCAAAGTCTCTGTAGGTTTTAATTTACCTTCTAGTTTGTTTATGATGTTTGAGAATTTTGTTTCACTGCATTGAAGTTAGTCCTTGAAGTAATAAGTCAATCTTATGTATAATATGTTTGCAAGTAAATGAGTAAAATGGAGGATCTCCTTTCTTAGAAACCTGCTTTTGAGGAAAAACATTGCAAAAGTCTGAGAATGTCACCTCAGTGTTATTTTAACCTAGAGGCTAGAAGAGTGGCTGCCTTTCCTTAAACAGTAGAAGGGATAATTTTTTGATAAACAGAAGATGTTAATTTTGTTGCAGTAGTTCAGCCTGTAAGCAGCAGATGCTTGCTGTGCTTAGCAGTAATAACATCAGTGAATGGTAGGTTCCTCCGGGCTGTTAAAATTAGCAACCTGAATAATCTAGCAAGTACAAGTAGCCCCTCTTTTTCATTCCTGTGTTCTAATCTTTCCCATCTTATATTAAGTAACAGTACAGTTATAGCTTACCAACAAGTTTCTTTCCCAGTATTTCTATAAATACAGTAAAACTGTCTTGTGAAAAAGTTGATTAAAAGGCCTGCATTTGCTAGTGAGGTAATACAGTGGGCATCTTAAAATGTTACCGGAGATTGCTAGGTGCTGTGATGCTGTTGGGAATCCAAACTCTTTAAGAAGCCCAAAGCAAATTGAGAAGACTGACTTCTCTATATGTTAAGGGAAGTTCTATGAAAAAAAGAGGAGCTAGGATGTTACTTTTATCTGCATGTACATTATGTGCTGCAGATGGAAATTGTGTTCCTAATGGTTAAAATAATGTTACAGCCCTGACTTAAAAAGTGCTTATGAAAATCATAGAGAGTACATGGACAAAATACTTAAGTAAAAACTATCCCTGTATTGGCTGGTGGACTGTTCCATGGTTATCTGGTTTTTTCAGACACTGCATTATTCTTTCAGCTAGCGAGAAGTTATACTGGGATTAGTCCTGAACAGCATACAGGATCTTGTTTTATATACATGAGAGTTGGGGTTTTTTTTGTGACAGTGTTCCAATAACTTTATCTGAGCTAAGACATTTACAAAATGCAAACTCCTGTAACATTAAGTTTTAAAAAAGCATCTCTGTTTTGAGAAGCTTTTTCAGATGTAAACCAGAAGGTAGAATGCTACGGTGGTTGTACTGCCTAATGCTGACTGTGAGTTCATTCATTGATTCTTATCCAGAAGGACATAGACCAAAGAGATGATCTTTAAGAAACTATTGTATTAAGGAAAACTGGAAAGAGCAAGCAAAATAGAAATCTTTTAAGTCAGAGGGTTAAGAGAACTGGTGTTTGGCAAATGCATTAAGACCTGAAAATCTTGCACATCAAAAGCAAGAAACTTGCCAAAGTCAGTAGGGCTCAGAGAGAGACATGAAAGGGCACCAGGGGGAACACAGACCATGTAGTAAGAACTAAGTGAACTAATTGCTTTCTGTCAGAGAAGGACTTCAGAGACTTAAGACAGCTTTGACTCCAGGCAACTGCAATTTTAAATTTCAGTAAGAGTTTAAATCCAGTCAGCAGATAAATACCGGTTATACACCCATGTCTTGTGGTATGTGCCAAAGAATTTCAGGGAAATTAGCTGTGAGGATGGCTTGAACTCTAAATGAGCTTTGATATCTAGACCTCTGCTGTTGTCCTGTGCAGATTGAAGCATTAAACCAAGTACTGCCTTGCCAGTGTGAAGTAGGAAATACGAACCTGACTTCATATTAAAGAGCAGATGAGGGAAGGACATGTAGACTATAGTGATGAATGATACTCTTCTGAGTCTTTCATAACATGGTTAACAATTGTGACTGTGTTAATCATAGAAAGAGAGGCTCAGTGTGGCATCAAAGTGAGAGTACTTGTGTGTTGGTGTTTTCCTGAGCTCACTGATGCGCTGGGGCTGCTTTTGGAAGGCTGTGCTGTGTGTGGTAGAGGTTGTGATGGGGACAGTTCCCCTTTTACTCTTTTCCCTAATACAGGATGGCTACTGTAAATGCATTTTTTCCCCAGAAATGTCTAGATCTCCTGGAGTGGTTGGATGGGGCTGATACCATAAAAACCTAGAACTTCTTGGATGACCAAACGTAAAGAAAGGGTCTAGTACATGTTTTGATTAAGGTAGTTGTGTCTCACAGGTCTCATTTTCTTGAAAGATTCATTGTTAATCCATATTCCTGTGTTCTGTTTGATAACATAACTTCTGGATTTTTTTTCAGAAGAATGTTTGAGATTCTTTTTCAAGATTTTGTAAAAAGCAAAAATTTACAGGTCTGCTAGGTTAGCTCTTAGAAATAACCAAAGGAAAGAATAAATTATTTACTTTATAATGAGGGAAAGTTACAAATAGAAGTAGTCAAGACTGTTGCTCAATATGTTCATAAATACCTGGAGGGAAGAAACGAGTGAGAAAAGGATAGAAAGGATAATAGAAAGCTAGAGCTGACTGCAGACAGACACCGTGGGAGTTCATTGTTCATTAGATTATAAAATTGCTGGTAAAATTAAATTCTGGTAAATATAGAATCATGACTGAAGAAAAATAATTCAGGCTGAATGCACACAGTGAGTGGGCTCTACGTTGGTAGTTTTGTTCAGAAAACACTTTGAAGCTCCTTCATTATGGTTTCTTTTAAAGAGCAGCTATGTGTTCAGGTACCCTCAAGCAGCAATATTCCCAAGTGTAGTGACAATAAAATGAAAACAGGTGTGTGTTCTGGACTGAATGGCAGAATGACGTGTTGACTCTGTGTGTATTTCTGCCCACCTGTCAGAAAACGTGGTGCAAATGGAAAACAAGCCAAATAAAGTTAGCAGTGATCAAACTTGGACATCCTCTTGTCAAGGGAAACAAAAACTTGTGAGGATTAGTAGCTTTGAAAACTACTGGTGGATAGAGATACATGGATTGAGAGCCTGAGAAGTCTTGTGTTTTGAGGTGAACTGCCTGTAACAACTTTTTTTTTTTGCCCTAGGAAAAAACATCAGATAAAATCATTACCAGGCAGCAGTTTGAAATAAAGCACTCTTTATTCTGATGCATACTTAAATTCTCATTGAATGCCACAAATAACAAAGCAGAAATGGACTAAAAGACCTGGAAAAATCTATGGAATGAAGTTCTTTGAGCTAATAGATATCAGGTTGGGATTCACGCTGAACATATGCCAGATGAAATTACTGGAGATTTGGAAGGATGGCTGCTCCTTTGCTTTTCTTGCCTTTTCTTGCTTTCACCCTGTATCTGCCTACTGCAGATTATTATAGGCAGAAGAATAGGAAGTCTTTGGGCTGTCCCCATTGCTGTTAGGTATATTCAAGTATTTTATTCATTGGTCTTTTTGTCTTGGAAAGGTAGGAAAAAAGCGTACTTTCTATAAACAAAATAAGAGCATGTTAGTTTATTTTCTATCTTGCTCTAAAATTTTGGAATCAAGTCGATTCATCAGCAAGTTGAAATGTTAGTTAAATCTGCTGTGTAGTTAAATGTTCAGTTGTGGATCCAAGCTCAGTTTAAGAAAAGAGAAAGGGCAAACAGTAATTCAAAATATTTATGCTTTTTGGAAGTATCTTTGAGCTTTGCTGTGAAAATCTCCTTGTGTATAGGAAGGAATACTGATGCTTAAAAATTAGGCATGTGGTCTCTTGGAAGTTACCTGCTAGCAGGGGAGTTACTGAGTAAAATGAAGTGCAAAAGTCTCAGATGAAGAGTTGAGTTCTACTAGAGAGGTATTAAATTTTGCTTTCAGAAGGCTAAGTATATAAACTATAGATTGACTTTTGGGTTTAGGACAGCATTTGGATTTCACTACAATGTTGACTAGATACATTTTGTGAGTTAGACAGAAATCTTAGAAATATGTCAACATCAAAAAAGATGTTTTGGAAAAATGTCACAGTGGTAGTTATTTGCATTTTTGTTTGGCATGGCTTGATGCTTTTCCATTGAAGGCAAACATGACATTCACCTGAATACTCAAATTTGTCAGCAAGAGTTCTATGGTGCTGGTAGATGTGAAACAAAAAGGCTTAATAGGTGTATAAGGTTCCAGTGTCAGGTCTCCTCATGTAACATTGGTATAAAAATACTTTACACTTGAGAATATATTTAACATTTCTCACTTTGAGTTCAGTTGGAAAATCGCTTTCTATATGAATGAATGTCTAATGAAGAGCCTGAGTGTCAAAGTGTATGTTTTTACATCAAGAAATACTCAAATGTCCTTTTTATTGTCCTCTGCAAAATCTCACCATTGTCAGTGGCCTGTTTGCAGTCTGTATAAACTGCAGCATACTCAGAAGTAAGAACTGCTGGAAGAATAAACCTGCTTGAAGACTTTGGTTGATCTTGTGCTGCTTCACATTTGCATCATTTTGTAGTTTTTAAGGCTCAGCTTTGTTTTCTAAAGAAAAGAATCATTAAGAATCAGGAATTGAGTTTGGCCTTCACTGCTGAGCCAGAAAGAAATTTAGTAAATGTCTACGAGAGTTAGTGTTCTGAGCTCTTAGGTTAAAGGATTATATTAAATAAAACTTATGGCCTCTTGTAAAATATATGGTAAGAGTTAAATAGTTCAATTGTCACTAACTGATTCTACTTTCTCCATTAGACTACATGAAGAAATCATTGACTTCTATGACTTCATGTCCCCTCGTCCTGAAGAAGCAGCTATGAGAAGAGAAGTGGTAAAAAGGATAGAAACAGTCATCAAAGATCTGTGGCCTACTGCTGATGTGAGTGCAGCTTCAGTTGTGATTTGCTTCTCTAGTAAATTGTAGAGCTTGGTTCACTTAACCTTGCTGTTATCTTTCTTTCTTTTAGGAATGAACAGGTAACTCTTCAGGTTTAAGGCAATTGACTTAATATCACAGTTCTTGCAATATTTGGAAATTTATTTTAAATTTATTTTAAAAAGTGGGGAAATTTCAAACCTAGATTTTGGGTTAATGAATTCTACTGAACGTTTTTTCATTTTGAGACCTGGGAATGTGGTGCTTTTAGTAGGGCCTTTCTTAAAAAAAAAGCTTATTAAATTGATTGTCTCTGTATAATTTAATTTTGAATGATAAAGTGAGACTGACTACCTGTGTAGCCATTTCTGCAAGGACTCCTGAATGTGTGGATATTTTAAAATCAAAATATTTTATGAAAGAGCAATTAAATGCAGATTTTTTTTGTACTCTTCATGAATTTGACATTCAAGGAATTGCTTTAGCCCCACTGTAGTGGGAAAATTAAACTCCTTGAGATACATTGCCATCTAAACTGGTATAATTTCAAACACTTTGTTACCCAGTGGATAAGTCTACATATTCAAAAAGAATGTGTTCTAAATTGTATTTCTAGCATCACGTTTGTGATTACCAGATTGTAGCATTGTCATTAGAACCAGAAAAATGTTTCAGACCATGGTGATTTCATAGCCTTCCATGGCAGACAGTGAGGGCTCAGGCTACAGCACTGAGCTAAAAATACTGTAAAGCTGGTCTGCTTCATCCTCACCCATGTTTTTCCTTCATAGTGAGATTTTTGTACCTTGTGGAAATTGATATAAACACTGAAAAGGGCCTTTGTTGCCTGGCAAAAAACTAAGTGAGCTTGTGTATTGGACTCTTCTGTATCAGAGAGGGAAGGACATCTCAATTCTTTTGATGGGAAGCTCACTGAAAGGATTTGGTGGTCTGCGGATGTATCTTCATTGTGCCTGCTTTTCCACACACAGACAACTGCTGCTACTTCATAGTTGTTCTTGACAGTAAAATCTGTAGTATTCTATTTATCTGAATGATATGTTTAGATGTACTTGCTGGTTTTTAAACATAAATATTTGGAAAAAAATTCCCTTAAACAGTTTCAGTAAAGCTGTCCTCTAAGGAAAGGAGGGAGCAGGAGGGAAGGGAACGAATAAAAGCTTGTATGTCTGTCAAACTGGAAATAAGTAATGAAAAGAACTTGCTTAAATTTATTCTCTGCTAGCTGGATTGGTAGTTATTTCATGATAAAGAAGCCAAATTTCCTCTAAAGTGGCATCTCTAAGAAAAAGTGTGCTTGTACAGAGAGTATATAGTAAAGTAACTTTTTTACTGGCTATATCCGTAACAACTGGAGAAAAGTGTGAAGTAAAAGGAAGTGAGCATTCATAATTGCAAGATGTTTTCCTGCTGTGTTCTTTTCAGGTCCAGATATTTGGCAGCTTTAGTACAGGGCTTTATCTTCCAACTAGGTAAGTAATAGTTTACTCTTCTTTTAGAGAAATGGTAAATTTCAAAGAGGAGTTTAGAATGGAATATGGAATGTATCAAACTTTCAGTAAAACTTTTGTATTTCATATGACAAAGGGAAGAGCTTTTGAACTTCAAGATTTGGGATAAGTATTTGATGTATTATCTTACTGCTCTTCTCTGCTTGTTGACCCTTCAGTGAATTACCTTTTCTTCCTTGTGTCTGGGGTTAGTCTTTGGCTTTTTTTTTAAACAGACAGTGAAACTGAATGTTTGGCATTTCCCTTGTAAAGATTGTTTTGTTAAATAAGGTAAATTGCTAAGAATGTGTCACTTATCACAGAATTACTGTGTAAAGTCAAAAGAACAATCACAGTGCTGTATTCCCATCTTTTTGGAGAGCAAAATACCTTACTTAGTTTGGTATTTTGTATCACTTAATGGTTCAATTGGATGTGGAAACCTGTGTAGCTCTGCCTTGAAGATGAAGCTGTCTTTATATGAATGAAATTTTCAGAAGGAAAGCCCTGGAAATTTTGTTTTGAATACCAATCACTGATAAAATTCTTTGGATTATTAAAATGCCCGTCAACATGAGTAGATAGATGATGGGTGGAATTGGACTGTTTAAGTCAGAGGGGAGGGAGCATGAAAGGTAAAAGGGAAAGGAACTCAGAGAAAAACTCATTAGAGTAATGGGAGAAAGAAACTAGAATACTGCTTTGGGTCCTAAAATACCATGGACTGTCTTGCTTAATGCTCCTAGAAGAAGCTTATTGGTAACCTATATTGCAAATTGCAAAATGATCGCCATGTGTGGTCATTTGGTACTTGTAATCATCATGGTACTTGTAATACGTAGAATACCAATCTTACCATATCTTTTTGGCAGTGTATTGTGCTTTAGATTTACTGGATTTCATGCTGTGTTCTTTTTGTCTAGCGATATTGATCTAGTTGTTTTTGGGAAATGGGAGCGACCCCCTTTACAGCTGTTGGAGCAAGCACTGAGAAAACACAATGTGGCTGAGCCATATTCCATTAAAGTACTTGACAAAGCTACGGTAAGTAATAGCTGTGGAATACTGAACTGAAAAACTTTCAGTCCCCTTCAGATGTTGCTGATAAAAGTATTCTTAATTCCTGAAGCAAATTATATTGTCTTAAACTCTCTGCAAGATTTCAGTAGAATCTGTATGTGCTTAGCAATAGCATGGAGTCTTTTACATGGATGTCAGTAATTCTCTGTACTGTGTTTGCTGAAGGCCATACTTTATCCTGATGTTGTCAATAAAGATCTGAAAGTTAGTATTTGCAAAATATCCAGTAAAATAAGTTAACTATTTGCATAATGTTTTTCTACTGACCTTTGAGAGGGGAATTTGTTAAGCCAAATAACTAGAACTCGTAACTAGAGCTTAAAACCGTGTTGAACCTTTGAGAGGGGAATTTGTTAAGCCAGATAACTAGAGCTCGTAACTAGAGCTGTCTAGCTTTCAACACAGTTTTAAGGTTGTCTTGTTTCTGATGGCACAGTGAAGTGTTCCAAACCTAACATTGGATTTTCCTGTCCAAAATATATTTGAGGGCTTTATGTAATTTGTGAGACTGATGTGTGTTATCTCTTGCATCTTTCTTGTAAGCCTGAATCATGTTGAATAAGTTAAAAACTTAATGCATGAGAATTTTATGTTATTGAGCAAGTGACGTTTTCTTCAGGGGACTAAGGTGAGTATTCCAAACTTCTGTTAGCAAGCTTCTGCTTTGTGGTCTCTAAAACAGTCTTCCTCTTTTAGGTTCATAATATTCCTGTGGCTTTCATTAGAGTAGCAGTACATAACAGTAGCTTTGGTAGTCTTTGGTTTACCTGAAAGCTAATGGGATTTTCAAAATCTGTATTACTAGTTAATGATGGACAACAGCACTAGGCTAGGCTTACAATTGTACTATTCCTTCTTATTTTTTTCTTCTGATATTGGTGTAAAATGATGCTATAGTTCTGCTCTTTTTTCGTTTCAATTTCAGATTAAACATATGAGGAGTTCAATTTAAAATAAATGTTATCAGCTGAAGTTTAGGTTATGATTGTAAGATGATTTTGTAGGGCACTGCTTTCCAGGTGGTGGTGTGAAGCTAAACTACATGTTCAGTCACTTTATATTAATTTATTCCTGCCATATTACTACGATGGCTTTGCTTTATTTCTTCTGGCTTTCATTTGACTCTGCATTGAGCCAGTTCATCTTGATAAACCAACAGGCATTACTTTCTGCTAGGCTGGTTTCCTGTCAGTTCAATAAGTGAATGGGGCAATACTGAGTCAGAGGAATGCAGTTCCCACAGGTTATGAGATTACAAGATCTCCTATTAATTGGAATGAGTCATTAAGTAAATTAAGTTGTCATATGAAACACTGCTATTGCAGCTATGAAGGCATATAGCTAATGGCTGTGGTAGAGTACCAGAGTGATGGTAGGTTAAGGGGGTTGTACATTAATCACCTCCCTAGAAAGCATTCAATGTCAGACAGGTCAGGATTGTTACCTCCTCTCAGACAGACTTGATAGTTGCAATCATTTAGACTGCTAGTATCCACGTGTCTTGAGTACACTAAGGAACAGCACCAGTGTTGTATTCCTGGGGATTCACATTCTTGTCTTAATCTTTTCAGGTACCAATAATAAAACTCACTGACCAGGAGACAGAAGTGAAAGTTGACATCAGTTTTAATGTAGAAACTGGTGTGAAGGCAGCTCGATTTATCAAGGAATACATGAAGGTATCAGCCATGTATTGAATGTTATGCTACTTACCAAGGATGTACTAGATGCTTAGCTAACCTTTTTTGATATGGCTGGACAATTTATTGCTGAAGACTATTTTCATTAATACTAATTAAACATGGATATTTTAATTTATTATCTGTTGATGTCCATTCAGTGTTCACTTTGAGTGCTAGATGTTTGAATGAATAAACTTGTATGTACACTGTGAAAGAACTTCTGTGGTCATGTCTGGATGTACAGAGAGGCACTAAACTTTGCTTCTGAAGCAAGTCTCTTTTCAAGTTTTGCTTTCCTTGAATTTAAGTGGTGGTGCCTTATGAATACTGTCCTGCTAAACTGTCAAAAAACAATTCTTGTGTGGCTACACACTTAAAAGTTTCCTTTTATACTCTGTAGTAAAAGTACTATTTAGAGTGAAAGTTTTGGCTGTAGTAAGTGACGTTGGCATTCAAAGAAGGATATAAAAATCTTATTGTTTAGGTGGGAAATAAATTGGATACGCAAGATCTTTGATCAAATAAGAGTTGAAGTCTATTCATCTGTTTCTAGAATAAAAAAAAGCAGGTTTCAGTTCTTCCTGTGGAAACACTGTATAGCACACCACTGGAAATATTTTTGTATTAGATGAATCTTTGTTTGCTGAGATTGTGTACTACTTTGTTGGTTTCGGAATGTTGACATTGTCATTGATAAAACTTGTTTTGCTTTGCAGAAATATTCTTTGCTACCTTACTTGATTTTAGTATTAAAACAGTTCCTCCTTCAGAGGGATTTGAATGAAGTTTTTACTGGTGGAATTAGCTCTTACAGCCTAATTTTAATGGCAATTAGTTTCCTGCAGGTAAGTCTGTTCCTTATTTGTTTCTATGTTCTTCAAAATATTTTGGGTTCTGTACTTGTGCCCTTCTAGTGTACTATTTCTTCAGATGCCCCTTGCAAAGCACAGCATTACTGTTATGCTCTGAGTGTTTGACTCTTGAAAGATCCTGTGGACTACCTCTCAAACATCCAGGATCTATCCTGTGTAAGCTGGAACAGCAGCTGGAGCCTTGTGAAAGGCATAGAGGCTGTGCATTGCTCTCTACAGCACGGCCTCTACCTGAATCATCTTAATGGTGCTTCATAAATCTGCAGCGTGTGTTTTTGTCTTTTGCTTCCCAGACTACTGGTACTGAATGTGCAGAGTAGCGATTTCAGTGTTTATTAGAATGATGAAATTCAACAGTCAAGTTCTTTTTCTTTTCTTATATGTTGGTTAGGTTTTGATATGCTTAAGACAGGCAGATGCTGTACTTGAATGATGAAATAGTCACAAGTTACAATGTTAGAAACAAGTTACAACTTCTCTTAAGACATTTTTGTGACAGTGGGCCTCATACAGGTATGATGAGGTATGGGGTTAGCATCTCTCAGCAGCTGTGGTAATTGAAAACTTACATATTCTGCTGCTGGTGGTGTTGACTGAAATATTGCTATAGATTTTGTGTACCAAATATAATAAGTAGAGACAGAGACACAAACTGTATTTCAATTGGGGAAACTAGATTGCCCCCCACTTTCTGAAAGCATTGAGGGATGGATTTGCTGTGGAAAATCGGGTACTACTTTGTTACTAACTGGGCTATAATTTAGTATGCAGTACTTATTTCTTGTTTGAGACTTAGGGAAAAGAATTCCCTAATCCTCAAAAAGCTACATGAGGAAAGATGAAAGAATTTGGCTTTCAGATACTGCTGAAGTGCTGCCCCCTCTAGGTTGTGTGAGAGTGGTTTAAGTACATGAAGAGTGAATTATTCAGTCGAGACTTATGTGAAGAAATACTCAGCTGTTAAATGAGACCTTTTTGTTGCCCTGTGCGATGGTCTGAAAACTAGTAGTTTTTAATATGCAAAAACTGGTTTGTGTTACAGCTACATCCAAGAATTGATGCCAGAAGAGCTGATGAAAACCTTGGAATGCTTCTAATAGAATTTTTTGAACTCTATGGAAGGAATTTTAACTACTTGAAAACTGGTATTAGAATAAAAAATGGAGGTGCCTATATTGCCAAAGAAGAAATCATGAAAGTCATGACTAATGGATACAGACCATCCATGCTATGTATTGAAGATCCTCTTCTGCCTGGTAAGACTGTACACTTCTTGCAGTATTCCAGAGCTCTGGCTCAGCTTGTGCTCTCAGCTTGCATTAGTCCGTCAGATGAGTTAAGAAGCTGCACTGGGAGGAGGCTGTTGCTGCTATAGAGGTACAGTCAGGTAGGAGGGCTGAGGGATATGGGCCTGAGGTCTCACAAGATTCTTAGCCTGAGTAAATTGGATTACATGCAAACAGTGCAGTTGCATAATGCTTTGGAGATCCAGAACTGTGTTGAGGACATAAGGAAATTCTCTGACAGCACTGAGAGGTAGTGAAAGAAAGGATTCCAGGAAATCCTGGAAGGGGGGTTGTTAGCAGAACAGTTCTCCATTATTTGCTGTGAGAATGAGGTTGGAAGGTGTAGCTTTTACTGCCACAGTCTGTGGTGCCATACTTCAGATAAGTCACACCATATGGGAAAGAAATGCCCCAGGTGCAGAACCTGTCCTGCAGGGTGGTACCACAGGGGCTGCACAGGAACAGGGGTGGGTATCGGTAAAAAACAGCTGCAGTGGTGGTGGTGGTGTGGAGAGCACTTTGCATAACTGGCTTCTGTGCTGCACAGGGATCTTTAGGGAATGGCATTTAGAGTTTTTGAGTTGCATGTTCTTTGATAGTACTTAACATAAAATTATTTTTTTTTCTTTTAGATTTGGTTTTAATTCAGTAACCCTCTAAATAATTGAGTTTAATTTTGGCTAAGTGCCTCAGGAAAATTTCCAGCTTTATAGTACTCAGTTTGTATTCTATTTAGACCATCACAAGTAGCTGAAATTCCAAACCAGCTTTTTAACAAAGTCAGTTTTCAGTTAATTTGGACTTCAGCACAAGTATTTCTAGAATGTAATTGGCAGTCCAAGTCCATACTGTCACATTTTGTGTGTAGACGTTTTACAGCACTTTTACAGCACTTCTAAAGCAAATACCATGGATCAGGAGCTGAGAGCTGGTACCTTTCTAAATACTCAATATGCTGAATGTTCATACTTTCCTAGAACAGGTTGCAGGCTGTGATACTCATTTGTCTAACCATGTCTCTGATATGTTTGTAACTCTGTGTCCATCATGACTCTTGCACTTGGCCAGGCATAGGTTAGGGTGTGATTGTGCAGAACCGTCATTGTCATTGAGATTTCCCTTAGGAGCTGTGTACCTGCTTGCCTGAAGACCCATTTGAATAGCAGCATGAGCCACAATTGTTTAGAGTCAAAAATCCTTACTGCCCTCCAGTTTTGTTCCTTTCTATCTGCTGGGGACTGAAGGAGAACAAATTGTGTGTGCTATACAATGTTTTAATCACTGCCAATAGTACTCTGGAGAAGAAAAAGAAAGTTTACTAGGGGCTCTGAACTGTTCCTCCTAGCATTAATCTTGCAGAAGTGAAGAGCTGTAGTTTAGAAGAAAGAATAGCTGTATGCTGTCAAAGAATTGATAAGAATGAAATTAAATTAAATAAAGCGTTTGTATAGTGTGAGATAATGTAGTTCTTATAGGGGATAGTGTTTTGGCAATGGAAATGAAAACTGACAATATTTTTAAGTTATCTGACCGCTGTGTCTCATAGGGATATTCTTTAGCAGCTACCACAGACCTTCAGAACTTGCCAGATGAAGCTAGAAGAAAATTACATAGCACATATAAGATCGCTCTGTGAATCAGATCTGATGAGTACAGCCTCCTTAGATTCAGACTTAATCACATATTCCTACAGTATCTAAAATTGCCTGTCAATTGTATGTTAGTAACATCTAGAATTCTGTTAATTAGTTTAGTTCTGTTATTCATTCTGTCCCAGCACAAAAATCTTTCCCAAGGGTTCAGGTCCTTGCCCAGTTCATAAGTCATCTCTGATGAGTTTGTTGTTCAGATCCACTCAATGTCTGACTCTGAGGGTTGGTGGCAGTACTTTGAAGGAGATGGGAATAAGTTATTTTCATAAAGAGTGGACACAGATGTCACAACTTAAATTAGCGCAAGCTGCTGGTGAGTTTTACCCCTGCAAAATTGTTTTTGCACTGTATCCACAGGTTTTTAACTTTGTTTTTCAATCCTTTTTTTTTTTTTTTTTGCCTGATCACAGCTGTCTATAAGGTTCCTGTTAAGCCTCGGAAGAATACTTGAAAAGATGCCTTCTTAATCCCAAAATGAGACAAAAAGTACAGGGATAAAAAAACCTCTCCCTTTCAATTTCTCAAAGATTATCAAAGTAGTGTAAAAGTCGCTCCTGCGAGTGTATGCAGTAGTTCAGCAATGGGATAGGTATAACTCAAAAGAATAGCTTTAAAGTGGTCTTGCAG
>NW_005054461.1:1264452-1278949 GCF_000277835.1 Geospiza fortis | reverse complement strand
AGGAATGTGTTTAGTGGGATTAGTTTCTTTAAGTTGAGGAACTGTTTTTTATTCAGTGTGAGATGGTGGGTGATGTCTGGCTAAGAGATGGAAGTTGTCATCAGAAGGATGTGATACATCATTCTATCTGCTCATAACCTTCTGTTAGTTCTTGGATTTGGGAGGAACAGGCATCCAGCTTCCATATTGTGTTGTTTTGGTTGTAGTGGGTTTTCTTAGATTATTTTAGGTACTGCAGGGTTTCCTCAGTGAGTCTCGGAGACTGATCGCTGGGTGCCAGAAGATGATAATTTGTGTGATTTAAGAACCAGGATTCCAACAAAGGTGTCAGAAATCGACACTTCAAGTGGGGAGCTTGTTGAGGTCCGTATTTGAGTTACCAGACTAATATAGTGGTGATGAAAATTACTTCCATTTTGATGTAATCATTTATACTTGGTCTTTGTACATAGTCTAAGATCTTTCATCTTGAGTTAGTGTCCTGGGACAGGATAATGAAATGAAAATCATTCCCTTAGCATTGTCCAAAGGAGGGAGTTTCCATAAACATCTTGTAGCCACACCGTTTCACTTTCTCAAAGCACTTGTACTTTTTGTAAAATATATACAAAGTAAAAACATTTATTAAGGAGAACTGCACAGCCAGGCACTCAGAAGTTTGTTCACAGGAATATGCTGGAGCAGGGTAGATGATGTCATCTTGGAAGAGGTTTGTCTGGAGCTGGTCCAGCAGTATCCTGTCTTGGAAGACATAACTGTTTGCAGTTGACAAATCTTTTAATCTGTGGTTATAAAACAAGCTTGGCATTACTCAGCAGACTGTTGAGGGGCTTGTTATTTTATACCTTTGTGAATCAGGTGTTTATCAAGGTCCTCCAGTCATTTGTGATGCTCAGAACAGGAATAATTTTTGGTCTAGTTTCAGACTGGCAGTACCTAGAGTAGCTAAGTTGCTACTCTTTAACGCCAAGTTTAAAACTTGGGAGTTCCGCCTGTGCAGCTCCATTCATGAGGAAGTTTGTTCTTCATTCTGAATTGCTGTGAGCAGTAATGAAAGTTCTAAACCTTAAACGTGTTTACTTGGAAAAGAGAATCTTTAACTTGCAGGGTTTATTATGCTTCATGTTGCTTGCTTCTGCATCTTGATAGGTCACAAGTATGGGAAGTAAATAGATTTGAGATTGGCAACATCTGTGAGATGATCTCTTCTAGCCTTAGTGGCTGCCCGGAATGATTCATTGCAACTTTTCAGTATCAGCTATTTATCATTAGAACCTGCAAATATATATGTTTGTGTGTGTATATAAAGCATAAGTGTTTATAAAAATACACAGGTTCACTGAAGTTAGCATTTGAAAGAACCTCTTTAATGCTGAATGTTGCAAAAAGCTGTTTACTGGCTAATAGCTTAACGTGAATGGGTCTGCTGCAGTTCTAGCTCACGGTCTTACCTTTACCTTTTCAGGCCGTGTTCTTAAAAACGCTTCAGGTAAAGGAAGGCTACCTGATGGAGTGGTAATACTGATAGCAAGTGATGGAAATTTTGGACATGCTCCTTTAGGGATGAAGGCTTTGTAAGAAAGAATAAGGATTGAATTATACATGAAATCACACACCATTGTTATCTGCTAATGTACATCTGAGGATTGAAGTATGTATGATTTTTTTAAAGAGTGACAGCATTTGGGTTGTGTGCTTTAACCAATCAGTCTAGATTGTGACCAAAGGAGGATGCTCACTTATGTAAGACATGGTTCTCTAATGAGAGTGATCTCTCAGAAGAAAATCTATTCAGGGCAGCAAATGCAAATGTGTGATCTTCTGGCTTCTTTAATATGTTGTTTTGTGGATTCGCTAGGGTCATCTTTATACAGACTTGACAGATCAGTTCACAGTAGCTCCAGCTGCAGCCCAAGTAAAAAGCTCTGCAGACTGTAAATTGTTTAAAACCCGTTAATTCCGACATTTTTATGAATGAGTTACAGGTGCAGAATGAGGCAAACCAGGAACTCAAGCATGGTATGGCATTAGCTATTCTACCTCTCTTCTCAAATCTGCTTCAATCAAGACTCAAACACAACTTCATTGATATAAACTAAAACTGCCCAAGTTTACTGTAATTGGTTTAGGGGAAGGCTTATGATTTCTTTTGCTGGCACAACAAAGGAGGTAGTGACAACTGATGAAAGGAATAGCCAATATTTTGTGGCAGCTCTGTCTTCATTTTGGTACAACATTATGCAGGATACATGACAAATGTACCTGCCTAGCATTGGGTTAGACTAAACTAATAAAGATTGAGTGCACGTTGAGTGTGTATTCTTAATTAGTGTTATGTGAATTCATTGAATCATTTAGGTTGGAAAAGAGCCCTAACATTTAGTCCAACCATAGATGGACTTTAATTTAGTGGTAGGTGCGATTATGTTTTTTTAGTATGTATTCCATTTCTGTATTGCTTCTCAATTTAATTATCTTGGATATCTAGGTTTAGGATATCATTATGTGGCTGGACACACAGTAAGGGCTCTGAAAAGCCCTTACTGAATCAATCATTACTTTTTTAGTGTAATTAACATTGTGTTCTGATTTCATGACCACTAAAGTATTTTGGTCACTTTTTAGCCACCTTTGGACTAAGTCCTTTGTGAAGTCCTCTGTGAAGACCATTACCATGTGTTTCCTCCTAGATTCATTGTCCTAGGCCCACACTGATCTCTTTCTTTACTTCAGGATAGAGTCCAATAGCAAATAGACCATTTGGAGAGGCTTCTGTAATTAGTGGCTGCTGTATACCACAGTGGTACATTCAGAGCAAGATACTCAGTTATGTCAGGAAACAGGAAGTATTTCTTGATCGGTTTTTATTTGACCATGTGAATTACTGGAAAAATTCTGTTTTCCCAAATGCATTTATGTTTTCAGTTAGTTTTCACTGATTATGTTTTTCTGTTAGAATGGCATTATGGTTGGAGAATTTTGAAAGGAATCTTCCCCTGGATGACAAAGTTCAGCAGGTTTGTCTGTAGTAGCTTGCTGGACAAAATACTCAGGGGAGTGAAGTGTTCCTCTTAAGTCAAACTCAGCCTTGTTGGATTCTGTCCTCCAAAGTATGGATTCTGTCCTTTACCCATCAATTTTTCAAAGCAGATTTTCATTAATTTCTTTTATTCATGGGCTCTGATCTGATTTTCACATTTGGTGGTTCATCCCTTTCTAGTGTTCTCACAGCATTTCACCCATCATTCTGAAGGAGGGAACCTTGCACTGTAAGCAGTTTTCTACCCACTCAAGACCTAGTCCATATTTTATGCAATTTGAAAGCAGTTTTATTTATGTTTCTTAAATTGAATGCTGACAGTGAATTTTGATGTCTGGTGCCAAATACGTACACATGAAGCTCCCAAATGCCTTCTGCTAGTAACAGCAAGATTGTGCTAGGTATCAGATGGGTGGTCTGTTCTTTTACATTGTCACTGATACAGAAGGTATATAATGTTCTTAACTTCTGCAGTTCACATGGCAATAGATTTGGAAAGAGTTCCAGTTAAAATGTCACTCATTCCTAAAGTAGGACAGTTGAGAGTGCTACAAACTTGATCAAAAAACAGTACTATAAAAGCTTCTGGAATCTTCTATGATAGATTTTTGAAAAACTGGCTTATCCTGTGGAGATAAACATCTATATGTGCTGGTTTATTAATCTGTAGTTTTGATAAGGTTAAATAGGGTTTTATGTGAGTCTGTCTGGCATACTGAAGGTTACACAAATGAAATTTTAAACTGAATTTGGCCTGCAGGAACTCTACTGGTAAGTGAGACATGGTCCTTTAAGCTTGGTACGTTCCCTTTGGAAGACAGCTCTGAGAGTTTTAAGCTGATCTCTTTGCTCTGTTTCTTTCAAGCACTGTATATGAGTATTTTAGAAGTATTAAATTGCATAATGTTAAGTGTCATTCCTAAGGTCAACTTCTTTTGCTGAAACAGACACACTTAGGTGTTCCAGATGTGGCTAGGATGGGATAACTGTTTTAAACAGAATTAAGCTGTATTGTTGAGGCTTCTGAACTTTAAGTATGACTAATGTTTTGATAACTGATATTAAAAAAAGATCATCTGATGACTGTCATTATTTCAGGAAACGACGTTGGCAGAAGTTCTTACGGTGCCATGCAAGTGAAACAAGTTTTTGATTATGCCTACATTGTTCTTAGCCATGCAGTATCACCACTTGCAAGATCATATCCAAATAGAGATTCTGAGAGGTAATTAGTTCACTTTTTCAATATCCATTTGTCTGTGTAATCAGTTAGGAGTGTTTGGTTCTAGATTCATAAAACAATAAATTGTTATTTATTGTTTAACTGTGGTTGTACTGAAATCTGCGCAGAAATTTAACCTGCCCAGGGATATGAGAGTGCAATGCCTCAATGTGCAGCGCTGAAATGGCATATGATAAAACCCATGATGAGTCCAACATTCTGCTTGAAGTATTTCAAAGGAGGGTTTGCTTGTTTAATGTTTAATATGATGCATGTCTGTATTGTGGCAGAAAAAAATGTGTGTGATCAAATTACTTGTTTAGACAATTAGACACCTAGACAACACGGCTAAGAATTTCCCTGGTTCTTTAATAAATGCCCCCATAAGCTGTTTTAAAAGATTTGCTATATATTTAAGAATTAAAAAATACTTAAAATACTGTATTAAAAAACCCTAATAGAATCAATCCAGTTTGATCGTATTGCCAGATCTGCTGTTAAAAGTAGCATGCTTCTAGACATGCCATTTTTAATGCAGTTCTTAGTGTCTTTCATAGAAACACAACCAGTACTTTGAGCTTTCACCTTTGCAATTTCTGTTTTTTGAAAGAGAGATGAGAAAGATAATGAAGGCATGGCTGCCATGTGGTATTTCCATTCATGTATCTGCTCTAGCACCTTTTGTTCTAACCCTTAGTGTGAATTTGGGCTAGATCAGAGGATGTCTCTTCCCTGAGACTTCCCTAAAATCCCAATGGCTTTGAGCTCCCTAGCTAATCACAGGGAAGGATGGCTGTAAGATGTCACATAAGCCATCTCAGTACAACTGCAAACTCTAGTCATGATTTAAACTTTCAGCATTCATGTCATTGGAAGGTGAAATAGTTTCCTCTAGTAAGTTTACATCAAAGTGGACGCAGTCTTTCACTTGTGAGTTTAAAACTGACAGTACTTGAGGAGTGCCCGTAAATTAGTATTAAATTCACAAAGGTTGAGACTGCACTGTGATAGAGGTACAGAAGGGGGCTATGGAGTGCATTTGAGACTGCTGTCTTAAGATATTAAAGGTCACTGTTGAATGTGTGTATTGGCTGACAGTTCTTGGTACTGAATGAAACTTTGGTCTTACCTAAGTACAGGTAGAGTAACCTAGGGATTCCTGAAGTTTTGCTTGTCTTGGGTCCTGGTCTCCATTAACTTCTCTGTTTTTCTCTGAAGAATATAGTCATTATGAGGTGTCTGTATTACTACAGGCATCAAAAAGTATATTTGTATAGCATCTAATGGGAGCCTCAGGTGTCATCAGTATGTGCACTTTGCATGGACTTGCACTTTTTACTGTATCTGGGAAATGTTTGAATTTTGTTCACAGCTGCAAACCTGTGGAGCAGTCCTAGCAGCAGTGTTCAGGTGTCATGTCTGACTTGTCTGTGAGTTCTGGGCTGTCTGTGCCAGTGACATCTGAATCTCAGAACCCATCATGCCACTGGCTTGCAAGGGGAACAGCATTCAACAAAGTTCTGTATACAAATAGTTCCCCTAGCACCAGTCTTGTCAGTGCCAAAGGACTTGTAAGTGGATGATGAGCTGTTTTGTAATAAGTTTGAGAAGTCTACATTCCATGTTTGGTCTCAGTTAAACCTGATGTACTTGGGTAATCTAGGTATGTTTGTGGATCACTCTTCCTGCTGTAAGGCAGAGTGGTCCATGCTCTGTATAAAGACCTTTCTGGTGGCCTGACCTAAAGCCTGGCCATCTGGGAGCCCTTTGTCCTGATCCATTTTTTCCCTTTTGTAGATTTGTTAGTAGGTAGGTTAAACTATAGCATAACTGTAACTATAAACAATGGGCTCCATTTAAGACCAGGGACTGGCTTCTAGTAGAACATGATGTTCTACTAGAGGGATCAAGGCTAAATGATGATTAGTTGAAGGGATAGGAAGTTGTAGGAGGCTGAACTGCCCAGGCTGAGTTTATTCAGTTTTGTCCTAATTTGGGCTAGTTTTTTCCTAGGTGGGATGGTTCTTGAACTGTCTGATGGGTTTGAATTCATATTTCCTCTTCCCAGGGAAGGTTTCTGTGTACAGAGTTCTGTTTTGTATATGATACTCAGTAGATTTCACATCTTTCTTGGTGATTGTTGTAGTTCTTTTTCAGGGTCAGTCCAACACAAAAATATGTCTACATTAATTGAAGGCTTTCTAAAGAGTTCCTGCTTCTGATAGTCCCAATGGGAAAAAAAAAAAGTCAGATAGTAGTCCTTCAGCAGCATAGGCCTTTTTCTTCATCATGTTCTGTGGTAGCAAGTCCCACAGAATAATAAGGGATAGATTCACATCAGTTTTACCACCATTGTCATTCAGGCTTCCAAATAGAACATCTGAGGTGTAGTGGGAATTAAAAGCTATCTCCTATCATGGAAAAGCTTTCTTCTCAGTGGAAACAGTAATCTGCTGAATCCTGAAGGTAATTCTTACAGCTACAGAAATTACCTTAACACTATTTTGTCCTCAGTCAATCTTACCTAACCCCTTCTGAGACTGGCTTAGGAGAGCTTGATTGACAGTTTGGTTGATTTTATTACAGCAAGGAGCTTCCTGTCATCTTGGAAAAAGGAGTTTCCTCTTAGGAAAATGAGACTGATCCATCTTGAACTTGTACAGCTTGTATGCACTGTAAAGTTTGGTGTTGCCTTCAGCCAAGGTGACTGAAAATTGTGATTGATTTCTTAATATTTAGGGCCACACAGACATGAGTCTAGCTGTGAAATACAGTTATGGGCAGGATATCTCCCGCTTAAGGATTGGTGTTGGTGTGTGCTTTGAACAGCTTTCCTGTGATCTTTGCCCCTAGCCTGTCTCTGGGAAGGAGTGTGCCATCTCAAGTGAGCTCACTTCTTCGGTCTGTGAGGAGTGATATTTTCACAGAATCGCTGAGGTTGGAAAAGAGTCTAAAGATCATTGGGTTCAGCTGTTAACCCAGCCACTACTGTGTTCGCCACTAAACCATGTCCCTCAGTGCCAGGGTTACATGGCTTTTAAGTACACTCAGGGACAGTAACTTCATTGCTTCCCTGGACACCGTGTTCTAGTGCTTGACAACCTGTTTGTTATTGAAATTCTTTCTAATATCTAATCTGAACCTTCTGTGGTACAGCCTGAGGTCATTGCCTCTTACACTTTCACTTATCTGTGAGAAGAGACCAACGTCCACCTCGTACAACCTCCTTTCAGGTAGTTGTAGAGAAGCATATGGTCCACTCTGAGCTGCTTTTTTTCCTAGGCTAAACCTGGATCTTCTCAGGACTCGTGCTCCAGAACCTTCACCAGCTTCACTGCCCTTCTTTGGACTTGGTTTTGAGACAATTTTTCCAGTTCTGTTTCTTGATGAACCACAGGAAATCTTAGGAGATATTTGACAACAAGCTCTCAATAAGCTCTGCTTATTGATTTGTGTTCATTTAAATAGTGGATTATCTGTTACCACCCTGTCCATGGCCTTTATATTAAGGTGTAATTTAATATTATACCTTGCCCAGGCTAAGTACCTGTGTACTGTCTTCTGTCAGCTGTGCTGTTCCTTCCTTCTCAGTCTGAATCTTGCCTTGCATGAGATCTGGCAGTCCTGCAGTCAGAAGATGAGTCAGATGGACTTTTTGGTCTGACTGAAAACAAGTATCTCAATGCTTCTGTCATGTCAAGAAGTTGATCCAGCTTGTGGTTGATGACAGGTTGATCAGAAGCAAGAGAAGCAGCAGGGGTTCACATCTGGGGCAAGAGGGAGAGAGTAGTATTGTACCTTTTCACAACCCTAAGCTGTACTGCTCTGGATGTGAGAAAAATCCATCCTTAGGTTAATATTTATGTTTTGCAGATTGGGATGTTGGCTCACATGCTGGTCTGTCACATAATTTGGCTAGGAAAGTGTGCTCAGACTGCATCTCTACAGCTCTGTAGCCACATTTGGGAAGCTGAGGGAGGTCATACGCAATGAGTAATGGAAGACTTGGTTTTGCTGTCACGTGCCCTACAGTATAAATTAGACTTTGGAAATCTGTATTGTGCTAGATGTGGTGCAGCTGGATAAGGGAAAGACTTGTCATGCCAACAGGTCAGAGTTTGAGAAAGCCTAGGCAGTTTCCTACTGCATGTCTGGAGTTGTCACTTACAGGTGATAGTCTTCAAAACAACCATAGCCAGGTAGAAAGGGATCTTTCCATCTCTGTGCTTGGAAAGTTGTTGGGTCTCTTCCTTATATAAAATATATTATAAATATATAAAATAGTATATATAAATAAATATATAAATATAGAAATAAATATAGACATAAATAAATATATAAATATATATAAATATATATAAAATATATAAAATAAACTCATTTGGTAAATAGTTTATTAATGGTCTTACTATATGATAATATTAAGGGAAAAAACTTAAAGGGGCATCTTTCTCAGGAGATCTGTCTGATTTTACTAACCAGTTAACAGTATTTTTTCATGTCTTCCAAAGAAGAACTGTTTGTCTCAGACATCTCTAGAAATTCTGGCCTCAGTCGAAATAAAAGCCCCAAAAGTATGACATTTTTCACAATAAATGCAGGGTAGATTAATAGGGTTTTTTTTGTTCCTCAGCATTTTCAGTGTTGAAAATAAATTTAGGCACAATTTTCAAATGCTTATTTTAAAGAGTTGTTCTTTGAACCCATGGATGTGCTTGAGTCCCATACATAGGAAATGGTGTTCTTTTGAGATCAGTACCAGGTTTGATCACCCTTGCTTCCTCTTTCTTTGCTATTTTATTAAGTATATGTCAGTATAACCTTAATCACCTTTCAGCTTCTGATGTCTCATAATGAACGTCTTCAATTTTGCTGCACAAGCAATGTAGCATGGATCTGCCTTTGGACTCCTGACCTTATAACTTAGTGAATTTCCTTTTTTCTACCTTTATACCAAAAAAGAGAGTTTAGAGCTTTGATCTCTGTGCCCTTTGAGAGGAACTGGTGAGAGAACATATTCCCCCATTCTGTGTCTACAACTCTGCCACAATTGATGGTGTAGCAGTTGCTTCACCCATTTTGCCCGTTCTTCAGTATATCAGTCACCCAGTCTGATAAAAATACCAACCTCTATTGTTCATTTTGCTTCTGCTATGTGAAATTGTGACTCTTGCTTCACTTCCAGGACAGTACTCCAAGAAGCATCAGGTTTGACAAACTCGTTATATGTAATAATCTTGTTACTCAGCCCGTGTTTACTTTCTGGTTGTGAGACCACAGCTGGTGGTAGTTGTGAAATTTGTGTAATCCTAGAGTAGAAGCTCAATTCTTTTTGAAGGCCTTCTCAGATGAAACTTTTTAACTGCAAGATTTCCTTCCCTTCCTGGTGCTGATGAGACCCAGCCAGTGCATGTTTGAGTCCCATAGTGGCATTGCTCTTTTGGGAACTGCAGCTTTAGGGCCACAGCTGAACCTCTGCAGGTTTGGTCATCCTCATCTTCATTCTGTCTCCTCTTGCTCAACTTACTCTTTGGGACTGAGAAACCAGAACTGCATGGAGTATTTAAAATGCTGTTGCGTCGTGGGAGTATATATTAACAAAATGTGATCCTCTGATTTATTTGTTCTTTTCTTAGTGTGCTCTGCTTAGCTATTGCACTGTGGTTCCCAAAGTTGATCTTTAATTATAACCCAGATCTTTGATTTCTGAGTGGTGACAAGCACACCTGTAATTCTGCATGTAAAGTTCAAGATTTTATTTTCCAGCATGCATCATTTTATTCACATTACATAAGTAGAATGGTGGATGACATGAATTCTGTCCTGGTGGACAGAATATTATCTAAATTACAAGTCCATCTGCAGCTGCACTTGGACTTGTAATTTAGATGATATTATTTGGTTCAGTGTTTGCTGGACTGACTTTTTCAATCCTAACAGTAACATGTCTTTAAAGTTGGAAGACTAACATGGAACATGTGATATTTGGTCTTGCATGAGATAGCAATATTTCTCCTACTATCCTAGCAATTACTACCTAAAGTGTTACTATGAAACCTGGTAAAGGTAGTCTAAATGGTTTTGTATGTCCTGCCTTCCCATTGTACGCCTAAACTAAAACAAAATTCCAGTACTGGTACAAGGTATCTTTATGATGTGAAATACAAAATAAACTTTAATGTAACCATTGAAGATTAAAAAAAAATAACATTACCTGTTCCACAGTGGTAACTTTGCACATCCCATTTTTGTACAGTAGTAATTGCTTCATCAGCAGGACCAGGGAAGCTTTTTCTCTGAGCCTCTCACTGTTGTGAGTTTATTGAAATTCTACCTTGTTTTGGAGCCAATCTGTTTCTTTTTCCACTACCTCACGATCCATGGTACTTCCTTTATGATTGTGGGGGCCTTATCACCTTGTAACTTATTTTGTAAATCCAGAAGCAAGTGAAGAACTCTGTCTCCACGCAGCCAGTTGTGGTGCTGGGATGTTTTTTGTCTTCCATACATCCCATACCTGTTTATAATCCAGATTCTGTGGAAAAACTTCCTGTATGGAGAAATGCAAGAACCATAAATTGCTTTTATCAAATATACTGTTATCAGCGTGTGCATTCTTTATAATTAATATGCATTCCATTTAGAAATGCAGAGTAAAAATCTTACCTGTGTGTCACTGCTTGCATGTTAGTATGGTAAAAGAAAAATAATATGAATATAAGTGGTGCTTCAGTGGATTAAATGGTGTGCTTAAAAAAAGAAGGTTCAAAAAGAGTTTTTGGTTAGGGATATCTTAAACTGATTTTTAGTGTAATTTGGTGGCTTGTTAAAATGCTTGCAAATGTGTAACCAACAGTCTTTGTTTAATACTTAATTGAAAAATTTTTTTAGCACATTAGGTAGAATCATCAAAGTGACCCAAGAAGTGATTGACTACAGGGCCTGGATTAAAAAGAAGTGGGGGAGCAAAATTAATTTATCACCTGAACTTGGTAGGTATAGCAGGAAACCAACTTAAAATTTTTTCTTGACTTTGATGTAATTCAAAATACTCGTGCCTTGAAATTAATCATTCAGATATACAGGAAAAAAATAAAAGGAATCTGTAACTTTCTAACCCAAATTAGTTTTTTCTGAGCCTGTTTTTCAGTTAGCTTGTTAAACTGCAGCTCTTCTTAGACTTCAAGGCCCGTGTGTTTGTATTCTGTGCTCTTAAATGATACTTATGTTTTCTGTTAACAGATAATAGGTTGAAAATAAGAGACCCAATAGCTCTTTGCAATGGAGAACAGCAGCAGAACAGAGACTCTGAACCATCTTACAATCAGCACTTGGCATTGTCATTGGCCAGTACACAGCAGTTATCCTCTGGTTCATCTGCCTCTTCTGTGTCATCGCTCTCCAGCAGTGACATTGTAAGCTTTTTCTTTTAATGGTTAAACTAGTAAGTAGCAGTGATTATCTTCAAAGCCTCAATTGATACAGCAGTATATATAGCAGTTAATGGGATACTGTCCCTAAACTGCTACAGCAAATCAGTAATGCCCTCTGCTCAGAAAAATTACTGAAATCAATTTTTTTTGTTTATTAATTAAATGGGTCTTATTTCCATTCTAAATCTTTGGTGCCCTTTTTGGTAGTAGTTAGATGTAATGAAATATAACAACCCAATTTTAACAGTAGCTAATTAAGTAGAAGAGGAGAAATGTCTTCATATATCCTTCCATTAAGCAAAATCTTCCATTGTCAAATTCTGATCCTTGTTCCCCATACCTGAAATTGAACATGAACATTATATTGTGGTGTGAAGGTGAATAATACTCATTATTTTCAGCCAAACAGTCAGTTCATGTTTTGGTGGTAACAGGGCACTTGCATAAACTCTTGTCAGCTTCCTTATTTTAAAGTAGTTGCTGGGCTTTATTATAGATTCCTGGAAAAGGAGGCTGCAGTCTCTTAAGTATGTTCCCAGACTCTTTTAAGGTTCTGCCAGGTGGTTTTGTTTTGGTGTAAAGTTAAATCAGTGCAGAATTGGGCAGTGTAGATTACAAAGCACAGCACTGTAAGGCAGGAGCGGCTCATTGTGAATCTTCCGAAGCATTCTGTCTTAGGTAAAGGCATTGATGGAAGGAGATGTAATATGCAGTCAACTATGAAGTGAATAACTGGATGATGCTAAGAGAGGTCCAAATACCTGTTTCTTGGCTGCTTTCAAAAACTAATCAAATACGGAATTAAAAATTGGGAATTTTATTCAATAAAAATTTCGTAATTTTTGAGGGATAAGCACTGCCTATATATGTTCTGGTTACTTTCTGTAATTACTTTATGCTCCTGTTCTTTTGGTGTTGAATTGCCTTTTTATGCCACCTTCAGTAAACAGGACAAATGTTTTAGTTGTACCATCTGGCTAATGAGCAAAGAACAGCATGATACTTGCCAGTGAAACTATTAGCTATGTTCCTGGTTTAAGTATATCAGTGGAAAAGATTTTGCTGTAATAAATTTTATGAAAAATGCAAATATTTGCTTATTATATTGGGAGTGCACAATATTGGGTGGTGAGTTATGAACTCCCCTTAGTCCTGTTTAGTTTGATATTGAAGGTGAAACTTCATTGTCTGATGCCAGAGAAATTAAAGAAAAATGAAAAGGAAGCTCTCAACAAGATAGAACTGAAATCAACTTGGGCATTCACAAAGTAAAAGGAAATGCTACGTTTTCTAAGAAAATAAAAAATCATGTCCATGTCCTTATGAGACAGGCAAGGTCATTATTGGCATTATGTCCTTATCAGACTGATAGCATGTTAACTTAATTTGGAATGGAATGGCAGGTTTCTAAAAAATTACTGAGTTCATCCTACTCTTAATTGGGTGTGAGGAGGAGAAGGTTCTGGCTGAGAGTCCTGAGCTGCACCTGATTCCGGAAGAGAAGCCTATTCTACCATACTCAGGTGATCTGTGCCATGATCTGGCATAGTGCTGTGCCCAGGTTGCAGCAGAGGAACATCTGGCATGTGTGACAACTTGGTATTTGTGCCAGAACTTCTGGTGCATTATTAATAGGCATGATGTGATGAGCTTTTCTCTCAGCTTCAGAAGAAGGTAATTATGAATACGGTGCATCTCATCACTTTAGAGTTACATGCAGTGTTACCTCTGATCTTTTGGAAGGATTGTTTCTCAGGAAGGATTCTATATTTATTTAAAGTTAAATCCTCTGTAATTTTCTGGTACTGGAAGACTGTGAAAGCAAGGTATAGATTATAAAGAAAATGCAGGAGGTGAGGAGACCCCAGAGTTACAGCTTGCTGACCTCTTCCCAATAAGTAAGGTTCTATTTTAATAGCAAGATGTTATTCTCTATGTCACTATTAACCTTAAGCACAAACTCTACAATAAGACATTGTTTCAGGAGGTGTGTTTGTCATGACTGCAGAATATCTTTTGCTGTTTGTGAGATGTAGTATCCTATCTATTAAATCGTAGACACTAGATAATGTATTTGCTTTTCTATTTACTGCTAAAGTTTCTCTGGTAATACTGATCAAGTGGTCCTTTCTGAGTTCTACCAGCCAGTATAATAGAAGTCAGCTTGCTTGTGTTTAGGAAGAGGAAATAGGCTTGTGACATTACTTTTTCACATTGCCCCTCTCCAGCCATCCACTGAAGTAGTTGTATTTTGAAGTCATCACATCACCGTTGGCTGGTGATAAGTCTGGAGGCCTTGCATATATTTGTCAACATGTCCTGGAAGCAATATTGGCAGTATATATTGAGTGTGCAGGCATTATCAGAGCAGTGCAGTATTGCTCACAGGGATCCTAGAATTTTTATTAAACCCTATAGTTTAATAGTTGTTTGCAATGCAGCGTGCTGTTTGGTTTTTAAAGATTTGCTTCCTTGGAGTTCTGACAGCATTACAGGTTTTGCATTAATAATCTGTAAATATGACTCAGCAGCTGAATGGATAATTCCTCTGGTGTCTTGGACTTATGGGTCTGTCAGCTAAAGCAATGGTTAGATTTATTCCGGCAGCAGGAAAACAGAACAATAACAAGGAGCATGTTTTTCTTAAGACTGGATTGTCATAAACCAGAGCTGACATTTAGAAGTCAGCCTCTCAATGTCGGTATATGCTCAGAAAAATGGAAGAAAATAAGAGCTTACAGTTACTGCCCTGAGTTCTCCATACTGGTGGCAACCTTTTAAAAATGAGAACTTAAATACCAC
>NW_005054461.1:1254875-1264410 GCF_000277835.1 Geospiza fortis | reverse complement strand
TTTTAGATTTTTGTGCTTTTTCTCAGCATACCATCTGAAACTCAGGAGGATGTTTACTTTCATCTTTGCACATTTAGGACTAGCTTGCAGGAGAACACACTTCTGGGCCACTGTGTGTCTACACAGCCCAAAATTAAGAACTGGATCTAATGAGACCAGATAGTAATTTGAACAAAAGGTATCCTTTTATGAATTTCCCAAAGTAGCAAAGCTATTTACAAAATGCCCTAGTCTAGCACTCTCTGGCCAATGAAATTCTAGCCATGCTGTCTTTAGTAGGTGTTCTAGTCAACTGCAAAATCTTAATCACAAAGGACAGCTCTTTGAAGGGCCAGTAAATTTTGGATCAAAGACGTTGTGGAAGACAAGCCTGTCTTTGGGTATCACTGTAACTATTAGTGGGAGAGCTGTTCAGTTTATGGGATTGTACTACTGTACATGTCAATACAGAGCTCTGACTCACTCAGCAGTGCTTCTAATGTAGTTCTGTGCAAAATATTGAGTACAAAAATTCCTGCCATGTTACCTTGGTTCTGTGAAGAATGTAAATATTAGCGATCAGGAGCAAACTAAAGAACACTTATTAGAAAACCTTACGGATACAAGGAATCTGGTTATCAGAAGTATCAGACCATTCATATATTTTTTCAATTATGTTAATTATCAGACTGATCTATGTAGTAAGTTTCTCTCAATGAAACTTTCTGCTGATTTCAAATGCCCTATGCTGCCCTGAAAAAAAGCAGGTATATTCTTCACTCCTGCAAACAGGTAAGTTGTACAATATGATGCATTCCTACATGATCCAACAAATGTTGAAGTGAATAATGGAAGATGTTTTATAAATGTCTTTGCCATCAAGGACAGTGCAAAGTGTCCTTGTTTTACTTTATGGAAGCCAGAATCAAACTGTTTAACAACAGAAAAGAAGCCTCTGGCATTAAAAAAAATCTCACTTTGGTACAGAGTTAAGTGATTGCTGTGAGAATCTGAAACCAGATGAAATGAGCTATGTTCACCCCCAGCTCTCCACTTGTTTTGGGTAGTTAGAGATGTCAGTCTCACAATCAAGCAGTGACCAAATTCCACTTGAAAATGCTATGTTGGTTGGGTTGTGTTTTTTTTTGTGGGTGCATTTTTTTCATTTTGGACCTGCACTCTGTAACTGGTGACCAGGATTTCTTGTTGCTTAAGCATTATGGAAAAATGCTTTCCATTAGCTCAGGAAGTCCTAGAGTAGTGCTAGAGAATATCTATTGCCTGATCAACAGTCTCTGCCAAGTAAGAAATAATCCTAGGTATGTTTTTGCAGTCTCATTTTGGTCTGGTTTGAATTCTGGTGCTAAGTATGTTCTGCAGTTCTGGTAATGTTATGCCAAATAAAGCTTAAGATTTTATGTGACAGTGATGGTGGCATATCAGTAGCAGATAAAATGGCTCATAGGAGATTCTTAAAGCCCTTTTCTGTTACCTTATGGATATATAATATCATATCCAGTCCATCACAGAAACTCCAAGTTGTCTTAGAAGTTTGTTTCTACCAAATTTCATGCACCTTATCTCAGTGTTTCTTGTGATAATGTTGTGTGGGCTTCTGTGATGAGATAATTTCGTGAAGACCTCTGAATTCTGCAGTCATGCCAATGTAGTTAAAGTTTCGGTGAACAAGGTACCCCTGTAGTCTAGCTTTGGAGAGTACACAATCCTTGCCTCTTTTTAACTTTTTAACACTTACATAGCTTCTTTCAGATGGCTATTGAAATTAACTATAACCCTTTCATCAGAATGTCAGTGCTTGATCTGCCCATGGTTCAGCCCCATCAGCTCAAGAATATGCTGCTGAGCAGAACCTTCAGTGTTCTGTGAATCTGTCTTTTCACTGTATTGAAGTATTTTGTATTCAGTACCTTGATTGGATGCTTACATTCTGAGACCAATATATAAATGTTACTGATAAGAATAAGACTCATTGTTCTTTCAGTTCTGCTGAATGTGTAGAAGATCCACACTGATTTTTGGAACTGTTACTTGCTTTACAGTAATGGTGGTTTAGTACTTGAACTCGGCATGCCTAATGAAGTTATCAGCCATCTCACCTTCCTTCCTATTAGCCAGACTAAATGTCAGCTTATTAGCAGGAGCTATTGTGCTTCCATATTCACAGAGAGGTAATAAAGTGTATGACATATCTTGTCTGGATAAATGTTGTGCTTTTTAAAAGTGATTAAATTTGCAGGCATGAGGCATGCTTATCTTCGGTAGAGGGACAGACACTTCAGAATATGTAACATCTCTTCTTGAAGTCTTGTTAAATCCATTGTAATGACAGATTAATATATAGAGTTGCAGTTAAAATTGTGTGTATAAGGAGTGGGGGCAAAAGGAGATTGCCTAATAAAATTCTCAGCCTTGAGAGCAGGAGCTACACAAATTTTTCTCTCTTCTTTTTACGTGCCTGTATATTCTCGTGTCCTAACCAAAGTAACTGTTCAAATATGTATAAATAGTTGATCATCTTTGTGTAGAATAATGCAGGTTTTGTCTTAGGCTTCTCCCCTTCTTGAACAAATAGAGGCAAGTTCTTTAAAAAGCCTCTCTTAATGTTCAGCCTTCAGAGAGATGTAAGTGCTGACTTGCAGACAGCTTGTCTTCAAATAAAGCAGTGGGCAACACTGATTGCAGAGACACAGCCTGGTGTTAACTAGGGAAAAGCATTTAATTGACACTTGATTTTGGGCATTTAGGAGTTTGAGCCCCCAAGTCCTTAGAAGTGCCATTATTTTTTTCTTATTCTTGCTATGCAGATTGGGAACACTTCCTGTGGATTAGAGGGGAACAGATTTTTCCAGGGTTGCTTTTGGCTATTTTACTCTTTTACTGTATGGCTCCATGTTTGTTTCTGAAGTTTTTAACCTGTATCTCTAACAGTGTGGAGTTTTAGACTGTCTCATGCTTTTCTTCAGTTCTTCTATATCAGTTCCTTGAGCAGTCTCTTCTCCATATCCACTTGAAGTAAATTTCTGCAAAGCTGCAGGAGGCACAGTTTTGAATACAAAATACTAAAGTAATTTTATTTAATAAGTTATTCTAAGCAGCAGAGGATGCAGAGGGAATCTGTAATTCAGCAAGTAAAGTGGGATTTTACTGCTGTGAGGTCAGTGAAGTAGGAGAGGAGCACATAATTTTTTAAGAGTTGACTTCAGACTAGTTTCTGATGCCAAAGTCTAAGCTGTAATTTTGCATATCTAAACATTCCCCTCCTGTGGGAAAAAAACCCACGGAGGTACCTAAGCCATTTTAGGATGGAAGAAAACAAATTCAGTATTAATAATCCACTATGGTGTATGTTCACCTTTCATAAGGAGTCCTGTAATTCAGTGCATAACTTGAAAATCAAAGTGGAAATATTTTTATATTGTTAGCAATACAGACCAGTTGAAAGCCTGTGAAATAAAAGTATTGGGGCAACAAAGCAAGTTTTAAATTACGCACTTTTGGGACCTTTTTTATTTAAGATGTCTTATCTGAAATACAGTGAGTACTGACAGAACATGGAATTAGCTTACAGTCACGCCTCTCAGGGTATAATGAGGTGTGGTTGAAGGGCTTGTGTTTAATCGGGTATGTGCTAATTAGATAAGGTTTTCAGTTATCTTTCTGTGAAGCAAACACTAATGCTTTTGGAGTATGCATATTTTTCAGTTTGCTTGTGTATCCTATATTCTTTCATTTCTCCCCTTCTGTAATCACAATGACCAAGATCTTTTGTTTTTGTAATGAAAGGCAGAAAAATCAACTAATTTCACCTTAATTCAAGACTTACATTGTTTATAGGCTGGCCAGTGGACGTGGAGCAACTATATTGATGCAAATTATCTTGTGACTTTCCATAGAAGTTGAACTTTTGTCTCCATTCTACTTTATTTACACCATAGTTGAAGTTATGGCTCCACCTACCAAGAAAGGAAATGGCACACTGTGGAAGAAATGGGATGAGGGCAGGGGGTGATCATACAGTCACCTTTGGAAGCTCAAGCACAGTTCAGTAGGTTGGGGCTAAAGCTATTCGAGTTAGAGCGTGCATTGAAGTTCTTCTCCTGTGCATGGCTACAGACTAGGAAATGTCTGAAGTCCTCTGGTGTTGCATTATGTTCAAAGGAATGTGGTTTTGTGCATTACTAAGCCAATTCAGTAATAGGGCGTATTTGCTAGCCAAATTTCCTTTCATTAGCTCCTCCTGCTTTTCTGCACTGGTGTTCACTTAATCCTGTGGTGAGCTGATTCAGAAAGTGAAACTAGTAAGAAGGTGATTACTGTTTCTGTGGTTCACCTCTGTGAATTAGCATATAATAATGTCAGATGCTAAGACAGGTGTAATGGAGAAGGCTGGAATGGGAAAAGAGGCAGAAGGAGTAAGACTGGCAGCACTCATCTGTTAAATCACTGTAATTGTAAGTAAGGAGAGGAACACTTGAAAATGTACAGTGTAAAGTGTTAACTATAAACAAGACTTTTCAGTTCTTTGCTTTCAAAGATGGAACAGAGTTTTTACTGAAATGGTCATTGTTCTTCACAGCTTCCAGCTCCTGAATGTTGTGGGAAACAGAAAAAAAGTTTGTTTAGTTAGTGGAAGAAATTTTGAGGGTGGAAACAATAAGGATCTTTTTGCCAAGACTTCTGTAGTTCAATTTTTGGAGATGGGGGTGAAAACCCAAACTCATCACACTATCAAGAAACTTGCATTCTATTGTTTTAAGTTTTTATTTAAGTACTGACTTTAGGATAGTTAGACTCCTTTAGAATTGAGCCAAACTTAAACACACTGGGGTTGTGAATTAATCTTGGGCGACTTCAGCTCTTAGGAAAGCATACTGTCTTGAAAATGGAAAGCTGTGAAATGGTAGCTGTTGTTAACTGAGAAGTTACCAGGTATCTTAAGCCTTGAATTATTAATGGAATTGAAATAAACTCTTATGGCCAGACCAAGTCAGTAATGAGGTTTTGGCAAGTAAATATTCTCTTGGTGATGGGGTCCTTAATCTTCTTATAATGGGAGGTGTATTTTGCAGAAAAGTAAATTATTTTACTTTGTTTTCATCCTATGTCAAGAAGAGAAGCCTGGATTTAAGTTCCTAATTTTTCATATGACTGCAGTGTTTCACTTTTTCTGTCTAGGCAGAAGTTCATCAGTAACACCTGAGTTTCTAGCTATCTTCCATATTTCTCCAGCATTAAAGTAAACTAGAGTCTACAGTAATCAGGGCTATGAGTAGTAGAAATCTTCCTTCTGCTTACCAAGTTCTTAATCAGGAAGTTGGAACTGGTTAAAGAGCATGTTTTAAAATGGAAACATCCCAGGAGGATAAACCTGCATCTGTTAGCCTTTCTTAGTTTCCAAAATGATATCTTCAGAAGATATTTTCCTTGCAGGATGAGGTACTGCTATGAGGTGCTGTCTTGTAGCTTTATCCCTACATTATCTGCTAAAATCAGTTGAGGGGTCATACCCCTTTAGTGAACATTTATCTTTTTTAATGTGACCTCTGTAGCCCTCACCTTAGTAATGGTCAGAGCTTTTGTCTTCCAGATATGTACCTAATGTGTCGAAAGTTTTACCTCCATGTATTTACTTGTAGGTCATCTGAACTTCTGTAGTGTCTCAAGGTTACATGTTACACTTAAGAATCTGGTCCAGAAGACCAAGAAAGATTTAATCCTTCAGTGTAGGCTCTGCTTATGGAAAATTAGATTTGTTCACATTAGGCTCAATTTTCTGATCCAGGTTCAATTTTTCAGTTTAAGAAGGGTAATACTGCTCTTTATGAAAGTGTTTTCATGCTCTTAAAAAGTCAAGAGCATCAAAATATCAGTAATATAAGACAGTCAATATCAACTCCATACGGTAATGCTACTGGCAATCCAGGATTGCCTTAGAAAATGATACAATCTGCCTGTATGAGATGTGTTTCAGTAAGTAACACTTGAGGCAGAAAAACATACCTTTAAAAAAACTTAAATAAAGCAACACAAGCTTAGTTTGTGGTGAATTCTAATCTTAATTAAATGTTGTGATGCTCTTTTCTCTTCCATCTGCTACTCTTTTGAGCAACATTTTGTTGCTTTAAAGTCCCTTAGAAATCTCATTAATGAGAAGTGTCCCATCTGAGTTAGGTATGTGAACCTTCAGGGATCTAATTGTATCTAAGCAGAAGAGAAAGCAGAGATCCTTTGAATGGAGATACTAAAATTGTTCATTGGTCAGGTTTGTGAAGGCTGCATGGCAGACTTGCACATTAGTTTGGCTAGACAATCAGATCCCTTTCTCCATCCCATTTGCTAGCTCATGGGTACTTGTGAGCATGCTTAGAACTTGTCTGTTCATTTCCCTCTCTTCTCATTAGCTTTTTAATAAATTCCATGACCAAAAGTGTCCAAGGAAACTCATCTTTGTGGAGACCTTAGCCTGTTCCCACAGTGTTGGGGCTGTAGGATTGGGCAAAGGAGAAAAATGACACCTAATCCAGGCATCAACTAAGCTTAATTTTTGGTCAGTGCTACAGCATGTAGTTTCCCCTCTATGATGAACATATTTATGAAAGAATAAATATCTGATCTCATAAGTAAGAAACTTTCTGCACAGATTGTTTTTACAAGTATGATGTGTCTCTAGTGAATTCATGATGCAGTTATCTGCTTCACAGAGGCATACTCTAACTTTTATCACTAGTTGAACTAATAGGAGAGCAGCTCCTGTCTTTCTAGATCTTATTTTTTAGTAAGCAAAACTTTATGCAGACCAATAAAAGACTAGTTGTTCTAACAAATTGGTTTTATTGAGGACTCTTTCTACCATGAGTATTCAATTCAGCTGAGATGCAAGTTTTGCTTTGTAGTAGCTCATTGCTTAGGCTGCTCAGTATTCACAGTTGTCAGTCTCACTTCTGTAATCTTCCCCAAGAAAAGCTTTTAAACATTCTCTTGTTTCTGTTCTTGAGCAGCCTATTCTCTAACTGAAGAATCTAATTTAGAAAACAAGGCCATTTGAGGGCAAGTAGTAGTGCTGGAGATCTATTTAAAGTTTATGTGATTTAAGTGAAGAGTCTGCTTCCAGGCGATTAATCTTTAGAGACAGAGCAATAGAACGCTTCAGTAATTACTTCAACAGTAAAGATCTGTGATGACCTGAGCCAATAATGCCTTTTAATATGGTAACTTCTAAACTACTAATTGGCCAACCCCCATCTCTTGCTATATTTTGAACCTAATAGCTGGCAGTGGAAAAAGCACCAGTGGTTTGGGATAAAGAATAGGTCTTTCCATTGTTAAGTTCACAATGCTTTGGAGTTAAGAATGTGGTAGAAAACAGCAGTGAAACATAGGGGAAGCTACTTCTGCCATTATGTTGTGGCTGAAAAATTAGTTTTAAAAGAGTTTTTGTGTTCAAAGTTGTTCAAAGCTGCAACTTGCTTTCTGCCTTTCTCAACTTAGAAAATAATTGATCATTTAAGAACTCAGGTAGCTGGGTATTTTCAGACTTCAGCAATTCTTGTAAACCCCTGGATCTCTGCTTGCCTCCTCGCTGTTAGGTGCTCCAGACACACAGTACTTTAGCATCACCAATATGTTTGCTTAGGATGCATCTGAGATAGCAAGTGATCAGGCTGGAAGGAGGAAGAACAGTAATCGGTGATATCAGTTCCATTGCAGTATCTTTTCTGTTATCCTGCATCCATCTTGCTTTCCCTGAAGAGCTGTCCCTCAGATTTCGGATGGAAAGGGAGGGGAGCAGAACTCCCCAAGAGCAGTGGTGTGTGTGACTGGCGTGTATATACTGGTCCTGAGGGGCAGAGTATCAGCTTGTTTCTTGGGAGGTGGAGCCCTAGCTTTGCTGTTGCTGGGTGGAGTGGGAGAAGATTGTGACAATTACAATGAGTAACTGAGTAACTTTGCCATACAAATCAGTACACTCCAGAACACTTCCGAGGACAGAATCTGTCATGACAACTAAAATTCTTGCCCTTCTATCACCCAGAGTGTTGCTGTTCTTGTTCTGTTTTTTCGCAGCTTTAGTTCTTATCTTTTAGTTTGAATTTGCTAGAGACATAACTTTGTGCTGACTGGAACTGACCTGTGGTTGCCATAGACCTGTTGACATTGTCTTCTTAATGGACATTGAGTTAAACTTTTGCTAGATGTATAAAATAAACATAGTGCTGGCTTTTATTTAACTTTTTTTTTTACTATTGAACAAAAATCATGTTTTACAGTATTTGCTTGAGTTGATATTTGGGTGCATTTTCACGTGCATAGCCTGTATATACTGTACTTTCTGTAAAGTTGCTTTTCTTTTCCCCTTTTTCTCTGCCAAAAGGAATCAGATACAGCACCTTGCACAGCTCCTAATGTTTACCAGTTCAGTCTTCAAGCACCGACTCAGCTTATGGCCAGTTTAGCACCCGCATTGCCCCTGCCAAGTGGTAAACCCCAATCTGCGCCTCCGAGAGCCCTGATAGTGGCCGCCAGTAATCAGGTATGAGCCAGCAACTCTGTCACACTGCAGCTGCAGCTCATCTGTGCTGTCAGTCTGAGGATAGCCTTCATAGAGCATGTGCTGAGCTTCATGTGGTCATCAAAGTACTTACCTGCTGTGTCACAGCTGTGGGGAGAGCAAAGGGTGGGAAAGGGTTTGGAGTAGAAGAGCCCCTCTGCAGCACAGACACCTAGGAGTAAGGTAAAGGAGGAGTGTCAGGTGTCTGACTCCTTAAGCTGTATTTGAGAATCCTGGTGCCCAGGTGGTGGGATTTTTGTAGATCTTTAGGCTCTTTAATTTCTACCACCATATAGGTGGTGGAGCTGTAAGATAGTTTTTGAATTTTAAGGAATAGTACTGACCTTTCTAGGCTTATTTTGTTATCTTTTGAATTATTAGATTTGGTTACACTTGTAATATTCTGTAATACATTTTAAGGTCAGAAAACAGAAGATTAATTATGGACATGTCCACAAGGTTTTTTACCAAAAAATTAAATATGTGCATAATTGTGCTGGGGACCTGAATGTGTTTTGGCTAATGTATCCATTCTGGTACAACCTCAGTGCCTCTTTCTGCAGGCAAACACTTGCTCAGTCTTGATAATTACAGCTATTAGTCAAACATGCCTCACACAAGGCTTAATGCAAATTGTGGTTTGTAGGTTACCTATAGTAACAAAACTGTGAGCTGGTTTCTTTGAAACTTAGTTTTGGTCAGGTTCTCTTCCTAGTTCTCCAAGTCCTTCTGTCAGAGTTCTTGGGAATCAACGGCCAGGAGATTTTCAATTTAATGGCTTTTTTTTTTAATTTGATTGAGCACTTAATTCATGGATCTTATCACTGGACACTCTCCTATTTGTCCATATCTCTGTTCCTGAGGAGCCCAGACCTGGCCCCAGCACTTCATGTGTGACCTCACCTATGCTGAGTCGAGGGAAATGATCACATCCCTTGACTTGCCTTTGGTTTTAAGCTTCTGACTACACTGATTCTCCCCTTCCTC
>NW_005054461.1:1219978-1254865 GCF_000277835.1 Geospiza fortis | reverse complement strand
CTCAGTCCCACCTAGGCAATACCAGCTTACCTGCACAGGAAATGTATTAGTGAGAAGCTAATAGAATAATATATTTCTGTTATAATGACTGCAATTGAGTATTCACTGGCTAGCGAGTACAGTCCAGTCTGAAACTTCAGAAGTGGTTTTAGAATAAAACTGGAGAATTGTTTTAAGTTAAACTTCATCTGAAATACAAACTTAGTGTAGATTATTCTTTCCTTAAGAGCTCTGCTTTTCTGAAGTGCCCTGGAGCTAGTAAGGAGACATGCAGTTGTTAGTACAGAACAAGTTGGCATTCAGAGTGTTTCCCACAGTTGTAAAGAGACAATGTGTTGTGTGAATTTTGGATGTCTGCTAGAATTGTGAATCCTGGAAAACAGCTGCTTTGTAGCACTTTTTCTGGCTTTCTGTTCTTGGCTGTCCTTTCGAGTGATTGTTAACTGTTCTGTTAGGAGTTTTATAGTACTTCAGTGTATAAAAGCAGGATTTTTTTGTGTCTTTGCTTAACAAAGATGCCTTTGAGAATCACGTTAAATCAGAACCATTTCTTGCTACCTGTAGTTCAGAAATGGGATAATAGGCTATTTGCATTGAATTTACCAAAAGGTTATATTTCGTGAAGTAGAAGTGGGTTTTTTTGATAAAATTTATGATTGAATCAGAAGTGGGAAATGAAATCATTTTACCCAGAATACTGTAAATATCTCCTTTCCACTTCCAACTTTCTGGAGCATGACTGTGCTAAATTAGGCTGGTGGCTTTTCTTTTGAGTTGATGAGACTGAGCTAGCTTATAACTCTTAATAGGTGCGCTCTACCATCTTAGAGGACTCCTGCCCTGATAGATTTGAACATGTGTAAGACTTTCTTAAAAGCAAGTCTTCTTTCATATTAAAAAAATTTTGAAAGGGACTCATTTGTCTGCATGGTGTCTTCAGCTTTTTCCACCTCAGTTCATCTTGGAAAGCTGTACCTGGATGTTGAATACAACTCTCAAAAGCAGGAGGTGCCAAGAGCATTTAACTGTATTTTGAACAAATTACTGCCTTCTAGGCAAGTTTGCTGCTGTTAAGGCTTCCTGCTATTTTCATTTTTGAAACATGTTTGGTGTGATTGCCAATTCTATTTATGTACTGCATAATTAATTGGAGAATTTCCAGGTAGTTCAGGGACTGATTAAGCTCCTGGCACAGGTCTGCGTGCTTTTCAGGATCATTATCATCCATCATTTTTCCAAGGTAATCATTCTTCTACTCTGCTGACAGCAGTTTGAAATTTTACTTGAAGTTTACGAAGCAGTGCTGCTCATTAGAAATAAGCGGAAAAACAGATGCTGAGACACATGTCCAGATGAGTAGAGGGGGCAGAAATTGCTTGGTAACTTCCCAAGGAGAGGAAGGGACTACATTCCCTGTTGCTACTTTGAGATAAGTTTAATTCATGCTGGATTACTGTTCACTAGGTTACCAAAATGAAGAGAGAAGAAATTTCCTTTTTCTTAGGTCAGAAGAACTCTTTCATTTAAATTTTAAGATGCTTTCTTTTTCCCTCCAAAGGGGTATGTTTTGATTCCAAAGTATGTAAAGCCAGCAAGCACCAGTCCCTCTGCTGCACTGGCTGGCTTCTAGTGTGTCTGAGGAAGTCTCCAGTAAAGATGAGTAGTGTCTGATTGGGAATATGTTTGTTGCTATAGAGACAACTAGGAAGTGAAACCTTAATGTCAGTGCTGAAATACCACAGTCAAAACCTGTAAAGGGACTTGCAGGAGTAGATTCTTTTTTTTCAGATTCTTTTGAGTTTGGCCAAATAAAGCAGAACATTTAAACTTACAAACTGCTTTTTTATATTGCATTATAGGCACTTCTGTGGCTAGCATATTTTGTTTCAGAGTTTGCTTTTATCCAGAGCAATTGTTAATGGTGTTGCCGTGTCTCACTAGTACTGCTGATACTGCTTCTGTCTCTGAGATGATTACTGGAAGGATGGCAGCATTGCAGACAAAATTGGTCAGGGACTTGAGTCAAAATTTCTTTTAGAGGAGTGCAAACAGTAAAGTGTAGCTCAACTTGGATGAAGGATAAGTTTGTGGAAACATTTTAATTCATGTCAGTGCAGAAGTATGCTGAATTCTCTTTGTATATTGAGATACTTCCTTGTTCTCAGTATGTCAAATTCAATTTAGAAATGACCTGATTTGTTCAATGGCATTTTTAAGCTGTTTAGGTACTGAAAGCTTCTTCATTCAACCAAATGGCATTTTTGTGGTTTTTTTTTTTTTAATTGAGAATGCTCTCATTTAGGGTGGAGTAATTTTTCAGTGTCCATATGTTTTCATAGGAAGTAGGCTACAGTTGTCTACTTTGGAAGCAGTTTTGATTCTAAATGACAGACTCCCATCTTCTGTGTGTGACAGAACATTGTTTGGTTTTTAACACATGCAGAATTTAGGGGAAGATGATGTTTTATTTCTTTTTCTAAGGAAAGAAGAGAAGGAAAAACTGAATCTGAGTTTCAGAGGTTGTTCAGCTGAAAACAGAGATTTTATTTTACATCTAGGTTGCCCTAAACTTACACAGACAGTCTTTATGTGGTGTTGTCCTTCCATGTACAGAAACTGATTTGGCCTGACCACACTCTGGATAACCTAATCTGACTGCTTACAACAGAATGTTGGATTAAGTGGTCTCCAGAGGGCTCCATATAAACATCTAGTCTACATGTTTAAAGGACTGTATGAAATCCTCTGGTCGCATTGTTGGTTGCTTCCTGAGTTGCAGGGAAGTCTACATAGTGGTTTCTTAGAAACATAAAAAACCCCACTATAAATAAAAGACTTATGGACATGCAGAAGTCATACCTTCCTTTTGTTAACATAGTACTCCTTTATCTTCCAGTGTCATTGTAATCAGATTTTTGCTCAAAAACGGAGATTGATTTGAATAATCACATATGTATTTCCTCTGCAGACTTTTTCATATGTATTGGTATCACCTCATCATTTGGAAAGGGTTTTTCTTACTGTAGTAATAGTTTTTCTGTTCCAAATAAAAAGTGAGGATTCTCAGTGAGGTAAGATTTCTCTTTACAGTCTGAAACTGTCAGCTTTGTGCTAAAAAAGCTATTATCTCTTGTTCTCTGTAGTGACAAGTATGTAGATACACTTCATGGCCCATGTCACAACAGCAGCAAAGTTGCAGCATGAGTTCTGTCTTCTGGTAGCATTGTTTTGACTCTTGCCCCTCAGTTTTGAAACTTGAGTACTGACAAGATCAAAAAGGGTATTTATTTCATGTGTCATCCTACTTTCTTTACCGTAACATAGTTCAGTATTTGCTGCAATGCTGATGGTGCTGTCTGCTGTCAGTCCCTCATTTTGGGGACTAGGCCCTCTGCTCTCTCAAATACTAATTTTTCTTGGAGCTGCTCATATATTGCCTAACCTGTTGTGAAAGTGAAGAGAACCTTGACCTTTCTGTGGTAGCTTTGCCAGTAATCTATAATGAAGTGAAATAAGATACGAAATATTGAAATAATCTGTTCCCTTGAAGCTTTTATTTTTCCAAGTTCTTTTTTGCTGGAAGGTGAGAAGCATCTAAAATATTTTTGGTTTTTAGCTCTTTTTAGTCCCCATGTTGATTTCCCTTTTCTTTGATGTTCTTATGGTTGGGTCCATAAATTTGCCCTTTTAGTAACAGCAGAAAAGAGTTTGGGCTCATTTTATAATTCTATTCAGGACTCAGGATTTTATCAGTTGTAGCTGAAAGTGACCTGTAGGTCCCAAAAAGAGAAGTGTCTTTGTTTGCTGTGCTTTGAGCCTTATTTCCCTAGATTGCCAATACTGAACAACTTTTGGAATAACTTATTTTGGTTTGTCTCTACTTCAGTTTAGGATTCTAAACCGCATAGAAATCTTACCAGGTTAAGAGTACACCCAGCTAGCACGTGCAAATGTCTTGCAGAATCCTATTAATTAATCTAAAGTAATGAGGCTAGGTTCCCTAATAATTGACTTACTGCTTTTGTAGTTGTGACTAAAATGTTGGTTGGGTCATTGTCCATTATTTCTCTGCAAAACAATTAATGTATTTCATAAAAAAGAAGTTAAATTTTTTGTTGTATTTACAGATGATATGATCAGAAAGTCAGTGAGTGCTACAAACGAAAAATAGAGAATTTGGAAATATTGCAAACTTTGTGAAGTATTTTGAGAATACATAGTATGTTATTTAAGGTTTACTTAAAATGTTAATGGTACATCAAGGTAGCACTGAATACTTCTCTGGTATTTCACATGAAATGATTTTGAGGTGTGTGAGTTTGATTACAAGTCTGATCAGCTTCAGACTAGATTCAGTCATTGCATTTAATCCTCTTAACAACAAAATATTAAATATGTGATCTTTCAAAATGTCTTATGCCTTTTCTAAGCTTTTCCTTTACCTCTGTAATTACTTAACAATCATTTTGGAGCACTGTAGCACTGTATAATCTATTTTTAAGTTGAGCACAGATACTTTATTACCAACATTTTTCTGTCTTTCTTTTATCCTTACTTTAGAAATTCCATCAGGCAAAAAAAGAAACCTAACAAAAGACAAAAACAATTCAGAAGCCTGTTTATGTTTAGAATTCAGCTCTGTTATGTTACTTGTGTTATTTCAAATTGTAGGGGATTGATTTTTGGCTAAAAATTTTCTTTTTGAATAATGGCAGTCTTTAAATGTCAGCAGTTTTGTACAGTAAATTTGCCAGTATTTAAGAATAGAAATTTGGTTTCCTTAGCAAATAATTACTTGGAATCTCTATTGCAACCAGATTTGTTTTCTTGAGTTTTTTTCTGGGGCTTTTTCTTTTTTTTAATTTTCCTCTGGGTGTTTTGTGGGTTTTTTCTCTCTCTTTTTTTTCTATTTTATGGTTTTTGTTTTTTTTTTTTTCCTGAAAGCTTTTTAAGCCGTGTATGTGATGAAGCATTTAAGAATTTCACCTGACCCCCACCCCCAGCCTTGTCTTAGATGTGAATTCTTTCGTTTACCCTCCAGATGTAGCAGATTATTCACCGCAGCTAAAACCCAAACCAGTTCCATCTGTTCTATTTGTTGAATCAATAGCCTTAAGATGGGAGAGCTTGTTCTATCTAGAGAAATAGATCCAAAGAAGTTGAAACTTCTAAATTGAAGATTTGTGTCATATCATAGAGGAAGGGCTTTCTTTTTGGGTTATCTGATCTCTCTAGACATCATCTGCTACAGATGTCATGTCTTGCTGATTGTGTGAGTCCTGGGCATGGGAACATCCAGAAGTTTGTGCACAGGAGAAAGATGTTAGATGCAGCCTCTTGAGATTGCCAGAAACATGAAGTAAATTTCTTTTATCAAAGGTCCTGAAGGAAGCTAAGTGAATGTGTCCCATTTTAAACAATTAAATAATTGGAAAATGAGGAGCAAAAAAATCAGTTTTTATAAAAGATTGAGTTCACTAGGAAAGCCTTGCGGGAGTTTGTGCTGCCAAATATCTAAAAGGCAGTGGATGAAGCCTGGTGAAGTTTGCTGGTGGTGTGAAGCACCTTAAGGGCTACTTGAGAAAGGATGCAGAAGGACCTTTCAAGGTGATGCACCAGGAGGGAGAGAAATAATTAAAACTTTGTAGAGAGTGGTAGGCCCTGAGCAGACAGTTTCTTTTAAACATGACATCTTGCAGAGCACCAATAGTGAGTATGATTTTGCCGTATCTTTCCTCATCAGAGGAAAATCAAAGCACAAATGGAAGGAGAAGAGGGAAAGATATCAATAGTGATCAAACACATGGAATTGCTTCTGTGTGAAGATAGAATTGTATCAGACTCTATGGGGCTTGTGAGAGCTGCGTGGAGGATTGAGACTTAACAGTAGGAACTGCTGAGTCAGGATGAGACAGCAAAATAAGCTCCTGTCTCCGACCCCCCGCGCCTTAGCCTTATCTTTGTAACCTCATAGGTCATTCTCCCTAACCCTTACTATTGGACAAGTTTGGATCCCCTATACCCTATAAAAAGGGGCTGTTTTAGCCCATTCGACAGAAGAAGAGCTGTCGCTGGAACCCTTCACAAACTCCCCAATAAACCATCGCTGTGGAACCCCCAGGCCTTCTCCTTCTCCTCTCTCGCGTCTGCCTCAGCCAAAGGTGCCCTAGCGAGCAAGCAAAGAGCTGAAATCCTAAGAGAGCTGATAATCACTAAAGAGCTGACAATCACTGAGCTTGCTAAGGGTAGCTGGCGGCTGTGAGCCGACTGGATATTCGGGCACTCTGTCCCCCAGAGGGATTGAGCTATCTTGCATCGCTCGGTGATAAGGCCAAGATCGAGGCTTTATCATATAGAATGATTGTTTAACCTCAACAAGATGAGGTATATGATCTAGGTCTGTGTGGTCATCAGCTATATATGAAAAAGTTAGAGAACAGAATGACAAGAAATTTCTTACTCCAAGAACTGACAGATCATCCCATAGTAGGCTCAAATTGAATGTGATGCTCATTTAAGCTGTGAAATGCCATAGCACAGGATGCAGGATGCTAAAAGCTGATGGTTTTTTTAAAAAAAGTGAACAAAATGTAGTTGAGAACTGGTAAAGATAAAGGTATCATCTCTGACTGAAGTGGTCCCTGAGTCAACTTCCTTAAGCACCTCTCTCAGCTGATGAGTCATAAGACTGATGGATTCAGATCCTGCTCCAGTAGATTGACAGTGTTTATCTTGATGGCCCAAAAACAATGCAGAATGCTTCATCACAAGCTCGAGTTCACGTTCTGGCTAGGTTACTAATCATTCTTTGAAGGTTTGTTTACCTTTTGAGCAAACAAGGGGTATGACATCTTTTAGGATACAGGTGGATGCACTTGTCATGCTTGCTGTGCTGCTTGTCTCCTCTTGGGGTCACCTGCCATCCTGCTCCCAGTAGGGTTTTTTGGTGAATCCTCACTGATATCGAGGAGGAAATTCACAGATTTTTCGCATTTTCCGCTGAAGTGAATGGATTGGCTTCCTGGAAGTTTATATGCTCCTTGATCAGTTTTGTTTTGGTTGTTCAGTAGAAATACTAAATTTTTCCTCTGTCTTTCTTCAGCACATAGTTGAGGGTCACTGTGATTACTGGCTACTTTTGGTATTTTACTATTATAGGATAATTTTTAGTATTTTGATGTCATTTCAAGTAAATGTTTGTATATAATTGAGTCAGAGCTATACTTACTGAACTAGAAAACTTTGCACAAGGATGTGACATGGTGTGTTTGCTTGAAGGACCACTTGCCCAAAATAGAAAACATTCTAATTTTTCATAGTTTCATGTTGTTTACTTGCTAAAATATATACTAGAAGCTATTTATGAAACATATCAATAAATTATATTTGGGAAGTAGGATCTCTTAAATATGGAAAATTCTCAGCTTGCATTTCCTTTTTCTGTTTGTCCTTGAATTATTTTGCCGCTGGTAGTCTGAGAACACTTGATGTTTAAAAGTTGCATGGTGAAGGTTGATCAGGTTGCTGTAGGACACTGTATAAATCAAAAATAATTTTAAGGTTATTTTGCCACCCTGCAATTAACTGTGGTTGTTCCTCAACACTGGTCTTCACCAGTTTGTCTTTCTGGATGCTCAGTGTCTCTTCTAGTAACAGTTTGACAGTAAAATGTTGCTTATGGAATGATGCTTTCAATAACTTTTTTGTTTTGTGCACACAATTGTGGCTTGGTGTTCTCATTTCTTTTGACTTCACACTCGTTGAGAAATACAGAATATGAAATACCTGCATCCACTTCAGTGTTGTAAGCAATTGTCCCAAACGTTAGCTCTGTGTTCCTATGCAACCCCTTAAGGTTGGAATTAGCTCTTGTTACAGACAGTCAGTTGTCTGTTGTGTTATTGCTGTCAGACATCAGGAAAGGTTGCTTGCATTGGTGTTACCAGTATTTAGAAAGCCTTTCAGTTTCATCTTCTGAAGCTCTTGTACCTAATTTAAGTACATACACATTAAGCCAACTTACTTACTGTATGCCATTAAGTGATAGAGATGCTTGTAGTACCTTATGGTGGGGTAGATTTACTCAGCCTGCTACGAAACCTTCTGGGCAGTTTCTGTTTCAAGTTATTGGAGATCCCCCCCAAAGAAAGTGCTCTGCTATATTTCTGATCACATAATTGCTTTGTCTTGGTCTGCATATGAGGTACAGTCTAGGAGTTGTGTAAGCTGATGATCAGACCAGTAGAATTTACAAGCTCCTCACAAACCATACTTAGTTTGCCTGTCACTGACTTGAGGTTATGGGGAAAGCTGACTTGTAGTCCCCATGCATCAGCTCATGTGATCATCCCCTTACATTTCTCCATGATGTTTCTGAAGGACTGAAGTATCTCCTCTGGTCATGCTCTTGCTGAGATACTCCAAAATGTACACATCTGTCACAATTAGTATTTAATGTGGAAGTTCTCTTGTGGTTTAATAAGGGAGTTATACAGTGAGTATATTTCATACAGAGATCCGAGGGTGTTAAGGATGCGTTGAAGTCTATACCATTTCATTTGCAGGACATTTTCTTCAGAAAACATTTAGTAAGCTGTTAGTGCCTTGGGACTTGCACAGCTACAAATAAGCATGAAAAGACCAGTTGCTTCAAGCAGTGTTTTGTGGAAGTGACTTATATGTTGAGGAAATACAACTGGTAATATATGTTTTCTTTGCTGTTTTTATGCCTAAGTGAATGCTCATCTTATTTTATTTTTTTTTAGCAGCACAGTGGAATGAAGTTTTCCATGAAAGGAACTCATTACCAAGGCAACAGCTACAGCCCTGTCAGCAGTGGAGGCATGAGGCAGCCAGTTGCTAACCGTGGACACCACCAGTACAATCGTAACATATGGAGAAGGAAAAAACACAGAGACAGCTTGCCTATTAGTCTGAGCAGATAATGGCAGATGCCAAAATGACCTTCCCTGTTCAGACAGACTGAGTGAGTGCCACTCCACTTGAGGGATGGAGACCAGCATCCAGCACATCGTTTTGTTGGTGTTGCCAAATATCTGCAGCTGACTTCTTTGCATGTTTCTTTGTGTGGTGGTTCAGTCCATCTTCAAGAAGTAGTTGTGCTTATCTGTGAAGCCTTATTCAATGTGGAAGTTTGTTTTCTGCCTTCCCACAATGGTTCATTCAGTGCCGAAGCAGCTCTGACAATAGAACTGCAAGGACATTTACAAATGCTGTAGCTTTTTTGCTGTGGCTATATCTGTTCCTTTTCTTTTATTTTAGAAGTGAAGGAAACTTCAGCCCCTTGGAATTATTTTTTTTTTTCTTCTTTGCAGCAAATCAAGTTGGGAAATCATAAAAGCGGATTTGCTGCTCTCCTGGTTTTGTTTTTTTTTTTTTTTCAAAGCTCAGTTTTTTTTTCTCTGTAAATATTGGAAGTATGATTTGTGCAATAACTTGGAATTTTTAATTTAATTTCATATTATCACATAAGTTATATTTAAGGGGAAGAGGTTTTTTAATTTACAGATCCTTTCCCAGGTTGCATTATCTAAGTTGGGATCATAGTTTTGGCAGGTTGTCTGAGCAGTGTTATAAACATGACATTTGGTAATATTTGAGGCTTCTTGATTCACAATGAAAGTGCGATTTGGCTTACAGTTTTAAGAATTTACTAAGCTCCAAAGCATTTTGACCCTGTGTTTTTTAGCTCATTGTCTGGCCTCTATCAATCGTCTTGCTCTGACCAATGAGTTTTAATTTTCTTAACTAGACAACAAATCGAACATTTGTAGTACCAGAAGTAAAACTTTTGAGAGGAATGGGAAAAAGGTTGGTTCAAGTCCTGATATGAAATTAAAAAGCTGTGAACTACATGCTTTGATGCATTTTAGTAATGTAACCTGTTAATGTTTGGGTTGAAAGAACACTATTAAACAGAGGTACCCGGCTTAAGGAATGTGGAGAAAGGAAATATGTTGATTCCATTAAGGAATCTGTATAGTAGTATGCATTAGTTCTGTTAAGAGCAAATATATAAAAAGTACTTCAGCTGCTCTAAGCATTATAAGAAGTATCTTTTAATGTGTTGCAGGAGAGCACAGCCCAGTGTTGTACACAGTATGAGTGGCTGGCACTTAATTTACAGATGCATACAGGTATACTATGCAAGTGTGTATTGCCATGACAAACACTGTCTTTAACTTTTTGAAAAATGTACATCCTGCCTAACCCTGAGTTTTTAAAGCACCACAGTTGTCCTGGGAGTAGGTCACATCTCATGCCCTCTGACTTCCCTTTTTTTAAGTGAGAGTTCTTAAGCTATACAGAAAACTAGAGGTGAGTTATGTAAGTCCACTAGCAGAAAAAGCTGAAGAATCCTGTTAACAGGACATCTATACTGTGTACAGATATAGAAGGTTTTAAAACTGGTATCTGAATGTTGAAATGAGGTGTCAAGCATGAAGCTTTTTAATATGCTGTATGCCTTTGAAGCAGAAGTAGTTCATGTTATTACTGAATCTGTCAAACACAAACAGGTTCTTGAGGGGAGAGAGGGCAACATTCCAAACTAGAGTAGTGCATATCTGTTTGCAGAAAGTTTGTCTTAATGCTCCAGACTCATCACAATAACAAAGTTCTAAAAATTGTGAGCTGATACATAAATAATATCTAAGGGCTGTTACATGAGCCTGTACTGCTTAGTCTTCACACACTAGCAATATTGAGCATAACTACATTACAGAGCCTTCAGAGGCTTTAGTTGGTGTCTTATACTAGTGTCCATTTTAAAGCAAAACTCATTTGAAAAGTGGTATCATGTAACACTTCAGTCATGGTGAACCAAATGAATTGGCCTGGCTATCACTGTGGTTATGTGCTACAGGTTTAAAAAAATGTTTAAATTTTTTGTGTGGACAACTATGTGGAAGCTAAAATTGACATATTTTTATGTAAAGTTTTCTATTCTTTGATTTTTAATAAACTTTGGAGACCAGTCACTCTTCTCTACTTTTTTTATGGGATACTTAATGGACGAAGTGACACTCGACCGTGTCCCATTCTTTGATGTACACTTTGAACATCTGCTTTGAATTGTTCATGCTGAGCACCTTCAGAATGAGCTTGGAAGGTGGATAGGTGCCCTCAAGTGATGGTGATGTTTTTCTGAAGGGAGTAATGAGCATGCATGTTTCTTTTGTACTTGTGGATTTGATCCTTCGATAATGAGAATGCAGAATGAGGAGCTGGAAGCAGTGCCCGTAGTATTCTCAAGAGGAGATCAACTGACTAATTCCTTGGGATGCCGTAACTTTTAATTAACTTTTTTTCATAGTAGTTTTTAAATTCCTGTAGTTTTTAAATTCCTTTCAAAATATTAATCTAGGTTTCAGCCTCCTCAGAGATTGAATGTATCTTGTCTTTTTTTTGTTAGCCCTCTGAAAGGATTCTGAAGTGTCACCAGCTGACTCTAATTAAAAATTTTAAAAAATGAGTCTTTGGAAGGAGCTAGTATGTGTGTGTATATATATATAATCTGTGAATACTGAGAAAGGGAACTGAAGTATTTTTAATAGACAGCAATGCAGGGCTAGGGATTGGCAATCAGGGAGGATACTTGGTCAATCTTAATGAGTATCTGCTGGAGAAAAGCAGAGAAGCAGTGGGAAGGGAAAATAACCACTCAGCAGTAGCTTGGATAATAACGATTATTTTTTCAGTCAGTCAGTCAGCCAGTGGCACATGGCTGACAGAGGGATATATAATCTCTGCAGATACAAAGATTAAGTGCAGCAACATTGGTTTTGCAACTTCCTAAACTCCACCTTTTTCTTCCTTCTGTTCCAGATGATGATTTTGTTTTATTCCTCCTACAGATTCTGCTCAACTGTCCATCCTTGTTAGTAGTCTGCATTTAATGCATTAGGATTCTCCCTTGAAACCCCTGTTCTCTGTTTAAAAAAGAAGAGAAATCCCCTTGATCCCAGCCCTAGTGACTATTTTGTACACCGTTCATAGGCAAAACTAGTAATGGACTTGAAAAGTGGAAGGAAGAAGGCTGCAAATTGAATAGAGGGATGGGACCCAGAGACTCCATCACAGAAAGAGCTCAGTTGTGATCTCTTCCTATTTACAAGAGATGTCAGTGGTGGTGTTGCATTGGACTTTCCCTGTAACTCCATCCCTGTGCACTGAGGCAGGGTAAGAAGACACAAATGTGACAGCTGGTGCCATGCTCCTTCTTCAGCTTAGTTTCTTTCCATGGGAGCAGCCTCTTGAGAACGGGCATAGCAATAGTCAGAGTAGCACTGGAAAACAGCACGCCTTCAAGCAGTGTGAGCTCTTCCTCATTTGTGGGTAAAAAGAAAAGCCTAAATTGTGAGCTAACGGGGAACTGATCACTTGGTGTATACTGTGGGGAAGTAAATCTGTCAGCTTCTGTGCTCTCAAAGACAGGAAGCTGCCTACTTGCTGACTGCTGCCAGTACAGTCTGGTTATAAATTTAGTAATACCTGGACTAAACCAAAGTTGTGACCTGAATTCTTTAATTGAAAGACATGTCAGAGCTATTGATTAGATGGCTGCTCTTGTGCACTTAGACTGTTTCAATTGGGGCTTGAAGTGGTGTGGAAAGCAGATGTACCAAAAAAGGAGGATATTGGAAGTAGCTTTAGAATCTTGAAAAGAAGTATTTTGGGCAACAGGAAAATGTGTCAAGAAAAATACCAGAGGATGCCTCAGAACCCTAACTGATAGTGCCTGTCTAAAAGCTCTGCTCACAGTTCTCAGTGTTGTGCTACTGCAAAAGTTTTGGCTTAGAGCTGCCTATGGCACAGTAGCCTTTCGGTTTCAAATCAATTACGGATTCTCAAAAAAGTATTTGTTGTTTTCACAATACTTTTCTATTGACAGATTGTTGCCTGAGTATAAAAAGAAATTATGACTGGCCCATGTGCAGCACATACTGATGATATGCGTGTCTGTGTGTGAGGTCAGGAAAGACAAAGGGCATCTCATCCAACACCAGCTATTTTTACCCTTATCCACCAATATGTGACATGTTCTTCTGATGTGAATTCTTAGGAAGCAGCAAGCTCCTTCCTGCTTCAGTAACTTAGGAGAGTTGAACAGTAGATAGATTTATGGACTTACTAAAACATGGCTTCCAAATAAATGCTTCACCCACTCATATTCAGACCTAAACCAAACAGGATTTAGGAGCTCCTACTACAGGATTTTGTGTGTGACAGAATGAAAGTGATATTTAAACTGGAACTCCATAACCTCTGTGCTAGAGTTGCCACTTTTTATTAGTGAAAACTTCGGTGCTGATCCTCGATCGATGTTCTGTTGAGAAAATCTTTGTAAGAAAATTCCTTGCTTCGTGCTCTTCATGTCCAGAAATAAAAAAGCCGAATCTTCAGATGGGCTACATCCACTGCTTCAGGATTGCCATTGGACACATCTGGCTAATTTCAGGAGCCAAAATGAGTAGATGCAATCTCACCCTTGTTAAGGTTTGCATGTCCAGGTTGTAAAAGTCACTTGGGTACCCCTTACTGTGTAATTGTGGGTGAGATCAACAAATCATCTCTGTTCTCTTGGCGAGATTTCTTAGGAGACTTAAGAACAGAAAACGAGAATTTTTTCAGTCATTCATACATGTGTGTTCAGTCTTTAGATGAGCAGCGCACTGTTGAGGTTCCCAGCTGCAAGAGCAGGATTTGTTCTGTCCTCACAAGGGCCCTGGAGGGAGGCAAGGCAGCCAGCAGATGTGTTTGCCCCTCAGATTTTAGGGGGTAACAGAGCAGGTCTGTGCAAGAATTTTCTGACCTGTTCCTAATACAGTGGTTGAACAAAATTATTTGCTGTTTTCCTCCCATTCCTCTGTTAAAAAGGAATTGTCAGGGAATGGAACGTTATGGGAAATGTGCTGTGTGGGTGTGAATTTAGGAATTATGAGTGGCTAAGCACTGGGATACAAGTGCTCTAGCCTGGTAGTAAGATTTCTGTCCTTTGAAGTTGTAAAAACCTGTCTAGACAAGACCCAGGTAAACCATTCTAATTTCAGTCAGTCCTGCTGCACCACTTTACCTCTGTAGGGCTTTAAAAAAATCAAAAACGTTTTTTTTTATTTTACTTTCTCCCTGCTGGGTTTATGAAGTTTTTTTATTGGGGACATAAGTTGGGTAGGTATTTTTTTGTTTTTTCTTTGTCCTGCGCTTGTGAAAATATATCTGCAAATTCTAGGACCAATAGATTGAAACAGATAAAAACCTAGTGATTTCTGAAGTTGATAATCCCTGGAAATGAGTAGTCCCCAGTCATAAATTACTGATCAAGCAATACAATTTTTTATATCTTCTCTGTACAATGATGATTACTACTGCTAAAATTTTTTTCTTCTCTGAATTCAGTCAGCTTGCATTTGCAGTGATAACGCAATGAAGGTGTGTGGGAGTAGTAGTTTGTGTAGGACATCAGCAAAATACTCCAAATTGCCAAGTCCTTCACGTTTTTTTCCAGACAGTTGCAAAGATTCATCATGGAAACTTTTGATAGTTAAAATTTGCTTCTTTGTCTTTATTCTGCAATTCGGAAGTATGTAGATTACTTACACTCCCTGAAAAATTGTAAAGCAGTACTGATGGAGCTGAAAGCATCATGAAAAGGCTTTGTTAAAGGTAAGATTTGGAAGTTGCTATTAGCCTAAGTTTAACCTAAATAACTAAAGGTTGTATCTGACTGGATTGGAGTTGTTCTTTACAATGCACCATAGAAGTCTGAGACAGAACAATGTTTTTTAAGAGTGGATATGTAGAAAAGGAAATTTCCACCAAGAAAAAGGAAGCAGAATCTGAGACCTTAATGATCTTTACTTGAAATATAAAATAACCATTTCAGCAGAATGGGAACTGTGACATGCCAAGCTGCAGTTCTATTAACAAGAACTTAATCACCCCCTACTACTGTTAGTGCTGCTACTAGAAGTATGATGTGTGGAGCACAGCTCCAGGATGCCTAAGTTACTAATAAGGGCAAGACATGCCAAAAGTCTTTATCTGGAAAACTCATATCAGTATTTAATTTTAATTTCTGTCATGTAACAGACTAGGGCTAATTAGAAACAGAGGCTAATTGTAACACTGATTTATCAAATGTTTTTAATGCCTAACCCAGTTGTTGCTGCAGTTAATATCTATATATTTAAATAGTTTGGTAAAGCCTGTGGTGTGGTTCAGTGCTAGAACCCGAGTAGCGTCAATAGATGGCGCTGAGTGCAAATTTTTGGGCCAAAGTGGTGCAGTTAGTTGAAGATTAACTTTGGAAACAGATTATTTTATCTCTGTTTACTAATGATTGTGACACAAGAACTGCCATGCATGGGCTGAGTGTCCTAATGTGACAAAATATGGGAAACGTGGCCTGTACACAGAGTTGGAGTTTTGTCGTACTGAGTAAATAGATATGGGATGAAATATAAAGCACAGGGCTGGAAAATGAGAATTTATTCTCATTTATTCTACTTACTTCCAAACAGTGAAAGCTGATGGGTTAGAAATTACGAAGAGGAGAGACACCTGGGCATATTTGTTAACAGTATGATTAAATTCACCAGCTTGTCTCACAGAGTTGATAAGTGAACCAAACAGATGAAATGTTTCCATTAGTGTTAATGATTTCCTTTTATTCCAAGTCCAGAGTTTTACTGGTTAAATTACCTATGGTTTTCCTAATTTCAGGGGGAAAAAAAGAAATAGACAAAAAAGAAAAGAAGCATAATCCTCTTGTTTTCTTTATTCATGTTTCTTTATGGCAGCAGCTACAGACACAGGTTTAAAGAATTTTCTGACACCTGAGAATCTACTTCAGCTGGAGATTCATCAAAGCACAAGCTAGCTTTTATGATGCCATGTCAAAATGCTGTGAAGTACTAGAGATGACAGATACCATCACCCAGCTTTTTGCACCCATTTGCACTGTTCTTGTATTGACAAACTTTTGATCTTTGGCTTTGGTGTAGGACTGCCTTCCCTCCTGGGAATGGCTGAACATGCTAGCTGGCTGTCACTTCAGATCTCCGGGTGACAGCTAGAAGATCAGACTGGATGTAATCTGTCTAGGGACTGTGGTATGACTGAGGTAGTCAGCCTTCCTTTCTCAATTTTGTTGGAGAAATGTATGTATGGTTTTATTCTGGGTTTCCTGTTAGATGCTTTTGTGGTATCTGGAATAAAAAGGAATGCAACATTTCAGACTGCTCCAATAACCTGACCACTTTAGTGGATAAAATTGGATGTGAATTTCATGACACAATTTGACCTTGCTTGGCATCCTAGCTTGGTCCCTTATGGGCCTTGCTTCCCATTCCTGATCACCGGCCTACTGGCACAGATAGGCCCAAAATCAAAAGTAAAGGAGAGGAGGGGTGGGGGCATCTGACATTTTGAGGAATGTAGCCCTGTAGGCGTGAAAAGTATTTAAATTCTCATTGTGTGGCACCTGGCTGTCTGCAATGGCTTGAAAATGGCTAACTCTTCATCAGTGAGAAGGGTCCTCCCTCGGGGAGGAAGAGGTCTACCCCAGGACTGCTGTGTCTAAATGGAATAAATGTTGCTGCCACTCCCATCTACTTGTACAGTCTGGTCTTAGTGACATGAAAGAATTTTCTTCTCCACTGTTTTAGTGGATTTGCTTTTACTTGGAATCTGTAGTCCTAATATAGTCTATACTGTCCCAAAGGGGACAACGACTCTGTTAGGCTGACTTGTTACTTAATCTTCCACATTCTCAGATTTACGCAGGATATGGTTGAGGATTTTTTTTTCCTTTTGTACATTCCCTGCAGTTCTAAATTTGATGCTTAAAAGAAAAATCTCTCATCAATGTGCCCTTAGATTATAACATGGTCTTAGAGCTTTATGAAGCAGAATTTCTGGCAGTTCTTACCACCAGTGGGCTCAGAACAGCCAGATGGAGAACAGCCAGGTGAGTTATCCATGTGTGTCTTCATCAAACATTGTGGAAATGCTGAAACATCCAAGTGTACAGCAGCGTTCTGCAGGACACTGCTGACATGGCTATTTCATTGGAAGACTTGGAAATCAATGGGCAGACCCCAAGATTCAGGATGCTGCCTGGAGTATCTGAGGCTGTAAACAGTCATGGCAGCCAAACTTTAAAAACTTTAAACTTTAAAGAAAAGGTTTTAAACACTTCTCAAAATGACCCACCTGTTCATCCACCTCACAACTTCCTTCTACTTTTCCCTGCAAGGCTTTATGTCCTGTAGGAACTAAAAACCTGTGGTTTCTGGCTCTGGTGAACTCCTGAGAGGAGAGAGAACCATGGGGGAGGAGAGGTTGGGTGGCATTCGATTGTAATACTCCAAGCATGAATCCTATTTAAATTACCAAGGCAAAATGCACTATTCACTCATTATGCATTTAAATTTCAGAGACCCTTTTGATGCAGGAGGTAAAAAGAGGCTCAGCAGGATCTTTCTAAAGATGTTTTATGAAAAGGATTGTGGTGAACATAAATTAATTTCCCAACATTGTTTGAGCAGATTGCTGTCAGTAGTTACTTCACAATTAGTTTGTCCTTGTGTCTTTCTAAGTGAGTATTGAATCTGGAGGGGAAAAAAGCTTTTTTTCCTGTGCATTTTGCAGAGGTTTTTTAAAATTATTATTATCTATTTTTAAGTCCCTGTGGAGTCAGGGAACTGAATGTTGCTTGTCTAGCAATAAGACTTTAAATTGACTCAAGCATGGGATTTTTTTTTAATTTATCTTCTTACAGAGAATTACAAGATTTTGCTGCTGGTAATCAGGAAAATGCGATTTGCTAAATTCAATGTGCTCCAGCGACAGGGAGGGTGCGCTCTTGCATCACTCTTATTTCCCACTGCAAAAGCAGCAGCTCGACAGTCTCTGGTTTGGAGGTGGTGCTATCAGGATGGGAAAATCTTTCCTGAGGCACAGGGTAGCTTTAAAGGTAATTTTGTTTTGCTTTATATGGATAAGGCTCAGAACACTTTAAACAGTAATGGATGTCTGAGCAAGGTAGTTGTTTTTCTGTCTATCAAAACTGTACTTGGGAAGGCCATGTTTGATTTGTGCTGTGCAGCTGTACCAATAGAAAAATGTTTAACCCTTCCAGAGGTTAAATTGTTGTTTCCTTCTTATGGTTCTCTCAGTTCCTTAACTACACATACCCAGCTCAGGTGCATGAGCTCCTAATTGTTTTAGCATGCAGAGGAGGCTCCTTTTTCCTAAGTGCTCCTGGAAATGGAACTGGGACACTGACAGGTTTTCTCCAGCTAGCCTGAAATGGCTGTTTCAGGTTGGGTTGTTTTTTTCCCCCTCTTCCTTCAACTTCAAGATTTCAGCTAAAAATAGAATATACTCAGCGTGGATATAAAAGACACTCTTGAAAATAACTTCAGGCATCATCCAGTCTGGAGATTCTTTAATTTGTGCAAACTGTTACTTGTATTCAGCTAACACAGTTCCTTGTGTTACCCAGCTTTATTTCAATGGTTAATTTGCCCTTAAAAAGTTTTCTAAGACTAGAATTGGTAGAGCAAAATCTTTATTCAGTAACATAATATCAGCAATCACCCTGACAAACAAGTTTGTGTTCACTAATTGTATATGGGAAAAAATAAATAGGAGTAAGACTTCTAACACAGAGTAAAGATATGCAACCCAGAACTTAATTCAGTTCTTCTGTGCAGTTCAGGCTGAATGTAGGGAGTCTGTGTTACCATTAGTTTCAGAGTGAAATTTGTGCTTTTAAAGAATTGCAACTGCAAGAGAAACAGGCTCCATCGGTAGGCATTGTATTTAAATAGGCTCTTACGTTTAGCTGAAGAACTTCTAAACACAACTGTGTTTGTTCACAAGGTTGTGTAGTTCTTTCAGATTAGAATCAGAATTATTTCAATCAAGCTTTGGGTGTTGGTTTTATGTCTGGTTTTCTCCACCCCAAAAGCTTCCACCCCACTTCTCCCTGGAAGTTACTAGAGATTATGGTACTGATTTCTGTTTCTCTCCTGTACCCTTTGCTGGGTGTTGCCTCCATTTAGACTCACATTCAGAATTAGGATCTAAGACTTTAATTTTCTTGTGTTTATATTAATGCTAAGTAACGGGAGGGGTGTTTGCAGAGCTTGGTTTTCACTGTCAGAAGTAAACATTTCTTTTGCCATAGCAGGACCTAATCTTTCCTAGAGCCTGTTTCTTTCTCCAGCTACTTCATATGCCGTATAATGAGTAGTCCTTTAGAAAAAGTCATGTCTTGTCAGTCCTGTGTATCAAACCTTCTGTGTTTTACCAAACTTTGTATGCTGAATGTTCATAAAATATTTTAGATTTCTGGTTTGGTTACTATGTATCTTAATTTGAATTCAACACACATTTTAAAAAAGCTTTCAGCAGAGCAGCCTCGAGCAGATGTCTTTTTTTTTTTTACCACATAATTTTACATAGTTCCCAATCAGTACATGCATGCTTCAATTCAGATGAATTTAAGAATCTAAGCCATCAATTCAAATATGGCCAGATTTGAACACACCAAAAGTAATACCCTGTTTAGTTTCTACGTAGACTGTATTGTTTCCACATAAAACTACGTAGGATACACAGATAGGACTTTTCACCTATGAAAATAGATAAATGAGGATGGATTTGACAAAGGTGTAAACTATCAGGTTAGGTAATAGTTGCCAGTCTCTTCTGACAGCAGTTGAACATCATCTAATAAATCATGCAGGTGCAGGTTGAAAGAGAGCAAAGGGAACAATATTTGTAGCTCCTGGTTTAGTTGTAGAATTTTTTCCTGAATAATTTTTGTATGTGAAATCTTGAGCTTGAAGATCAATTGGACAAATCCCAAGGAAAGCAATCCATTCAGGACTATTAAATGTGAGATAACGCCTCTGGATGCAGGCAACCAGAGCTGCAAAGGAGTTGCTTTGGAAAAGGAGCTGTGTGGTGCAGATGGAAGCATCTCTTTTCACCCCCTTCAGAGGCAGGCAACTGTTTCCAGGGCTTTGGCTGGCTTCAGGTTGAGGTAAACTGTCTCCAGATAAACTGAAAGTAGTTTGTGTGGAGAAGGAAAGGGACAGAAGAGAAGGAATTTTTACAATGAAAAGGATCCAGGAAAAAGCATAATAATATTAAATTAAATTGCATTAAAAGAGTCTGGTGATACTGACTTCTTCAACTGTACAGGAGGGTGGAGAGCACTCAAAGGCTTTAGAGAAAAGAGAAGAGAAAAATTAAGAATAAGCTAATTGCACAGAGGTCTGGAGAGGGGAAGTGGAGGGCGGGAGGAGATAAGTGGAACTTGTGAGGAAAAAGTGGAAGAATAAAAAGAGAGAGCATTGGCAGCTGTTTATGAGGCTTAAATGCTTTGTTTGTCCACCGTGCCCCAGCTGCCCACCTAGCACAAAATGCTGCATGGTTCTACAGCCTCCAGCTACCGTTTCCTCTGCCATCCATCTTTTCTCTGATTTGTCTCTGTTGCCAACACTCTGCTGGGTGGCCAAGGTTTTTTTAGCTCTGCTCCTGGCCACAGGAGCTGACCTGTGTGGGATTCACACTAGCAGCCTGGGATGAATATTAGTAAGGCTAATGCATTTATGTATATGAAAACAAGCTCTCTGTAGTGTGTAGAAGTCTCTTTAGTATGAGTCTGTACCTTATTCTTTCAATGTACCACTGATTATTTTAATTGCATCAAGTTTTGGAGTGTTGTTAACTGGGTCTGCCCTCTGGCTTAGGCAGTTGTCTCTTTTGATTGGGCACAGGTTTGGGCAGCCTGACAGCTGCTGTAACCTCTGTGGTAATCCCTTGGTCATGCTTTTAAAGAGTTGTTTGATTTTAAGACTAAATATGTCCCCCTGTTTCTATGTATTTAGTCAATACTACAGGATGCTTACCAGAGATAGACAGCAATACTCTTAATCCCTGTGTTTAGCAATGTCTGACACTAAACCAGTTTCCTTCCAATGATTTCACATGACTCCATTTTTATTCCACAAGTACTCTGTCTATACATGGACTTTCAGGATGAAATCAAGATTACTTATTTCTTCATTATAAAAACACTTAGTATACCCCCATATAGAAAGAAGAATTATATCAGATAGACTATTTAATGCATCAGGGTAATTATTTTCTCCTTAGCTGCAGTGTTTATTTTTTGTGGGAATTCTTCCTCTGTTGGTGCATGTCAGAATGCCACTGATTGGCTGATTTTCAGCTGATTTACAGCTGCTGGATTAGCTGATTTGCAGCAGCTAAGAAAGGGCTCTCAAAAATTTGAATGCAGGATATAATGTCTGTAAAATGTCTTGAGAAGTATAAAATACTGAAATAATTAGTAAGTCCTCATAAAAATCTGAAAGGGTGATAGGAGGATGACATATTTAAACATCAGCATCTTGTCAGTGGTTGACAAATGGAGTGTGTGAAAGCTGAATTCTGCACTTTCCCTTCCCAAGTAGGCTGCTGTGATCAGGTGTGGTTGCTCACACTCCTGTGAATTTGAGTAACATGATCATCTTCTTGATATTCACCCCTATTGAGCCTGTCTGAAGTTGGCCAACAGAATCAAATCTAATAGAAGATATGTAGATGGGACAACTACAAAGTAGAATTGCTTAAGCTTTGTTTTCTTAGGAAATTCCCCTAAAAATGTGGCCTTTTAGACCTATTGATGGGTCTTGCATCCCATCCTTCCATCTTGAAGTGCAGTTTTTCTGGTGTGACAGATACCAAGATTTGGAAGGAGAGAACAATTTGATTAAATTTGTCTCCTTTATTGCCTTAGGTACATTCTGTGTTTTCTTAGAATATAAATCCTGCTGCTAATTAAGTTGTTCTCTATTTGATATGATATTCTTAAAAAAATATAGCTCACCTCAGGGAATCTCAGAAAGTAAAATGTCCATACACAGGATTGTAATTTAGCAGGAATAACTACTGTGTATTCTTTCACTGGAAACAACTGGAGCTGTTTTCATTTTCTTATAAAGGCTTTTCAGTTTGCAGAAGTTACTTTTATTCTCAAAAGCTGGAAAACAATCATAATTCTGAGAAAGTCACATACTGATTATTTGAGTTGAACAATGGAGAGTACAATTGTTCAAGCTGATCTCTACTCTGTGTTCCATTTTAGCTGTAGAGAGGTGAACAGTGATTAAATATAACATTTATGCAGAAGCAACATGCTCAAAGAGTAACAGCGAATACAAACCTTACATAATGAGTTTGAATTAATTTTGTATCTGAAGAAAACAAAACCTGATAGAAGCAGGTTGTTTTATGAGCAGCAGAACTAATCCATTCCAGTCTGTGTGTACTGTTCCTGTTTCTGTTCTGTTCTTGTTTCTGTTCTAAAGACCAGGTCGGAGAATACCTTGGGGATTGTTTGGCTGATCAGAGGTCTGTGTTGATCAGAGGTCGTATAAGATGACCTTCAGAGGCTGAAGGCCCTCCCAGTCTGTGTTATTCTATGACCTGATTTTTCTGTCCAATTTGGTTGACTTTATGAGATAGCTGCATGGAATATATAGGGAATTACATAAACAAGAGAGTGTTTCTCCTCTTAAAAAAAGATCACTTCATTTTGCTTGTGATAAAAATAGGAATAAATTTTGTTTTTCTTCTTCACATCAAGCTTATAATATTTGGAGGGGAAGCCCTTCCTTCATCACATCTTATACCCTCAGCAGGTGAAGGGAAGTGAGGAAAACTTTCCTGTTAAAACAGGTCTGTGCAGGATGAACTGAAGAAAGCTGTTTTCTATGCTTTGGTATTTCAGTTGATCTACCAGGGAATTTCAATGGATGTAAACATCTCTGTTCCCACCTACTTAACAGTTCAAATATTTATTTATATAATTTATCTTTAAACCTATAGCTACTTTATCCATAGTAGGAATAAGAAACTAAAGTTTAATTCTCTTATAACAATTCTTTCTCTTAGTAGGAGTGTTTACTGACACCTTACAGAGCCATTTTACTTCTACAGCCACTCTTGCAAATCATAAAACATAGGAGTCAGCTTAGCTAAGTAGGAATATTCCCCATATTTCTTGTCCATTTGTTTCATTTAAACATGGAAAAAGCTTCAGAGGCTGACTGTGGCTTTCTCTTTGAGGTTATTTTTTTTTTTGTACTAATCTGCTACACCTGTCTTGAGCATTCCTGAGGTGGTGAATGCTGTTCTTTTTCATATCCTGTTTTATATACTCATTCCCTGCTCCTCTGGATCCTGCTGTCTGTGGTTTTATCCCAGTGGATATGCTGGGTGCTAAAATGAATTGTCAGCACCTGATGTCCTTTGCCAGGAGGAATATGATGCTCACATTGATACATTTGTCTTCCTCCTTCTAGGAACTACTTGGGGTCATTTCTGTTTGCTCTCTAACACAGTTTTACATCTTTGTCTTTCTTAGTTTTTCTCCAGCTCAAGTGTTACGTCAACATTTGCTGCATCTTGTGTCTTTGATGTAGTGCTCTTAATAAATATATTATTGTTCCACTATCTTATGAGCATATATTTCTCTCTATTTCATCATTATATGCATAAATAATCACATTCTGCTTAGAATAACTTACTACTACTGCTAGCTACCTAAAGCTGTGGTTGTACAATACGAAGATAAACGAAAGTAAAACAAATTAGCCATGGACACGTGGTAACCAAGTAAACTAATTTAAAACAACTAAGTAAAGCAAATTTACAGGCAGATCAGGAAAGCTGAGCCAGAACACATCTGAGAAACTTAAGGTCTAATGCCTTTTAAACTCGTTACAAAGCCTGTGGCCTGTCAGTGACCATGGGAAAACTGTATAACAGGTTACATGGTCAAACTATTAATATTTTTTTCCCAGATTTTCTATCTTTGTATCAGTAAGTTGAGATTTGGTTCAGTGTCTTCAGATCTGTTGTTCCTCCCATATGAATTATGCATAAGAAACAAGAGTTCCTAAGTATAGTAACTGGCTGGCTTCAAACATCATCACATTTGGATGCTGCACTGCTTCTGTCATAATGAACTAGCCTGTGTGGTTTAATGGCCATGATGTCAGGCTCCAGGAAAAACCTATTATATAGCATTAAAACTTTAAGATGCAAATTATGCCAGAGTCATTTGTTCTCATGCATAATAGTTCTTGAGTTGTAGCAGTACTTCCTGTACTTGGACTGTATAAACACCCTGAAGAGGTTTTCATTCAGCCTCTACTATAGGCTGGAGAACATCTCACCTCTATATATCAAGAGAAGCTTCTTGCATTACTACTTTTGAGGTCAAGGTTTCATAGTGCTCTTAGTGTCAGAAATAAAATTGTTTGTGTTTTCCCTCTTTTGTCTTTTTGCCCTTGTTAAACACCAGGTTAAGAGGAGTGTAGGTGAGCTACTTAGTGTTTGCATTTTCAGATTATCTGTACATTCTAGTCACTGTATATTTACTCTTTGTCTTGCCTAGGGGAAGAACCATTCCCATGGGTGTTCTCCAATAGGCTTTGAGTGTTTCAATATCTTGTCAGTCCATTAACATTCATTAAAGACATAGCCTTCAGGAGAGTCTGCTGGGAAAGGTCTGCTACTGCCTGCTGCATCTAGTTGTGGACCTGAATAGAAATCTGTCACTTAAGAGCAAGGATGAGGCTGGATAGGAATATAAAATTATCTCTAGAGGTTGTTTAAGATGCACTTTTAATATAAATTTAGATGCAGATATCTATAAATAGAATAAAATTTTCAGTATAAAGGTAGTTAAACATATTTTAAAATGCAAATGGAAGACTCCATTTTCTGAGAGTTTTCTTTAGCTTCACTCTTTCATTTCTTGCTTCACAAAGTCCATTCTTATGAGTTTAAATTATTTCATTTTCAGCTTCAAAGTAATTTGCAGACAGGGAAACATCCGTGAAATGAGCTTATGGTCATACCCAAAATGAGATTGCCCCTGTTCAATGGAACTTTGTGAGCAGCCCCTGGGTGGCCGTATCCATCCAGATGTATTGCAAGCATGAACTTACTAAGACCAATTTTTAAACTCTTTGAGGTTTTTGATCCTGCTCTTATAAGAATCTGTTTTCAGAACATGATTGCATCAATAGTGTTGTTATCCTACTCTTATTACAAATGGGTTTTATTCACAGCTCATTAAAAGTAATTTGTTCTTGTGCATAATAGTTCATTTCCTTCCCTGATGTTAACTGACATATCTGTCATTCTGTGTATAGGTATAAATGCTAAATACCTTTTTGTCTTTTAGAGGAGTATTGCTTGGAACCCAACAGCAAATACTTTCTCACCGTTTCTCTTAATACAACCCCCCATGCCTTTCATCTCTCAGGCAGGCTTTCTCCACGTGCCCTTTAAGATTTGTCTTTCTTGAGTGTAGGTCATCAGTCCCTGATCTGCAATTGAGGGCAATTTTCCATCTACTGGGAATACCTCTGCTGACAGACTTTAAGGTTTTATTCTTGGTTGTTTTGGGGCTTTGTAAGTGCTGTATTATACTGGCCATTTATGTGGGCATACCTAAGCAATGTGTCCCAGCACTGTGTACAGAAAGAAAAGCCAGCAGGAGGCTGGCTCTCTTGCTTATAAAACCAGAGCAGCTGTACCTGCTCTGTGATATGCACTGACCATGTTCAAAGCAAAGCTTTGCACTAATCATCTTCAAAGCAAGGCTTTACCTACTGCTTCTTCACAGTGCTGGTACTGACAACAAAGTTCTTCCAAAATCATTTGCTTTCTTTCATAAAAGCGAGAGGAAGTGAAATGAAAATCTTACATAAAGCATTTTGCCAGCAAAAGCTCTTCTCTCTTGCAACAATATGTTGCAAGAGAGGAGATTCTGCATCTGAGAGGATTCTTTATGATAATGATATTTCCTTGTTCATATATTCAGAGTTCTATTTTAAATCTTGCTTGAAAAGTTTCTGTACAGTTTGTCAGTTTTATGCATTTACTTGTGCCAATATGCATTGCTATACTCTAGATCTGAAATGTAGTTTGCAAAATTCTAGTTAGGGGAAAATTTGCCTCTAAATTCTCATGTAGGAGAAAATAATCATCTGACTTGAATTGCACTGTTAAATCGGTTTCTTTCAAGTCATTGTTTTTTTCCAACAAATTCGGTTTTATTATAAAATATGTAAGGACCTCAGTAACGTCCCTGACCAAATGTCTCTCTTCTGGGTGTTTTATCATATCCATCACAGCAGTACCTGCGGCTGCCCTGAATTAAAAAATTCCACGGCCTTTGGAAGCACATAGATTTCAAAGGGTAAAAAAAGAAATTAATCTCTTGGGTCATATCTGAAAAGCAGCTGTCTGGCTGGAGATTTTCTTTCTGCATTGTCTCCTGTAAAATTAATGTGATATTCGGATTCTTGGCAGTGCCTGTAAGGGGTGAAAGTTGGGTATGAAAGAGTATGGAAGTTCCAGACAGAGCATTTTTAAAATTATTTTTAAAATGAATAATTTAAAAGAAATATGTAAATACTTAACAGTAATTTCTTATTAATCAATAACTACTGATTCAATTAATAAGAAACAGTTGAATGTTACTCATACTAGAATATTAAAACAAATTCTTAAAATGCCTATCATGTTTATTGACATACTGTTACAATTTTACTTACACTCATGCATGCACACACAATTGTATGCATGGTTATTGTCATGTCACATTGTGGTGATCCTTTGTCAGAGGCTGGCTTTTGTCAAAATTATTTGGATAATTCCAACGAATCTCCCCCTGTGAATGACTGGCCTTGTTCATGCAGGGTGGCTCTTGGAGAGACCCATGCCTCAGAGAGTGCCCTGAGGATTTTGCAGATTATTTTTTCACTGGTCTGTAGAGTTTGTGCTCAGCATTCCTGTGCCTCACTTTGCAGCTCATTACTGTGTTTGTTGCTGATATCAGCTGCTGTTGCTGGCGTTCCTTAACTGCTTGCTCCTGTGCTCGGCTCAACTAGGCTTCTCCCTACATGACAAAATCAGGATCCATCATCCATCCCAGGGCACCTGGTCCATCAGGACTTCCAGTGTTTGGGCAAATAAGTGGAACAGATCAGTGCCTTTGGATGAAGTCCCTTTCCAGAGCTTTATAGGGCACTAGGTAGCATAGGACAGCAGGTCCATTCCCCAGTCCATCACTGGTGACAGAAGTAACAGGGAGTGCTAGACAGGTCTGGCTAAAGAGAGATCATCAATCTCCTGCAAGTGCTGCTCACCAGGAAAGGAGATGCACGGTGGGTTAAGAAAATTGCAAATAATGCACAGTTACTTGTAGCAGTAAGGTTTAGAGCAAGCTGTGAAGAGTTGAAGGACATTTCCAAACCACTCAGTCTTGTAATACATTGTCATCTTATTGCTGGGGTTCCATACTGTTGTCTCCTTATCACAAAAATTTCATACCTTCTTGGAGCTTCTCGCAGGCAGCTCCTCAGAGCACTGACTCTTTCTTCTTCACAAAGGAGCCAACTGACTCCAGTTCCTTTCTCAACCAGCCATCCCACTCTTTTATAGCACTCTTCTTCTCATTGGTTACAGCTGTGGCCTGTTAAATTCAAGCCTGTTCCTCATCTTTGATAATTGGCCCAGCTGCAACTCCTTAGGGGTAAGATTACTTTCTACACTATCTTTATTTTCTTATATTCTATCCCCCTACAGTAATAAGCTTACCCAGATGTAATTCAGCAGAGGCAAGTGTGAAGCAATGGGCTTTGGGGGAAGATAGATGCCGTGTCAGTTGTAAACTTTGGGCTCAGAGTTGATCTGCACAGCTCAGGGGCAAGATGGTGGGGCTGTGCTAAATGATTCCACAAAGACATTGGCTCAGAACCCAGTACTGGTCCAAATAAAAATCAAATAGGAATATTTAGAAAAACCATTGCATAATTGTATTCACGTATTATGTAACTTGGCAGCCTAGCAAACACGGGGGGATATAATAGGAGGGTACAAATCTGTTCACTGCTCTACAATACGAAATGTAGAGGCTTAAACTTCCAAAGCTAGCAGAAAACCAGTTAAAGAGCAACAAAATCTGTTGAAAGAGCGTTGAAAAGGACCATTCCTACCATCCTCTGCCCTGCCTGGGCAGAGCAGACCATTGGGTTGGCCCTTTTCTTCACTGAAAACGTGGTCAGGTAGGTGGTGGACTCACCATCACTGAAAGCATTTAAAGGATGAGCAGATGTGGCACTTGAGGATGTGTTTTAGAGGTGGACTTGGCAATGCTGGGTTAATGGTTGGATTTGATGATGTTAGAGGTCTTTTCCATCCGTAATTATTCTGTGTTTCTGTGACTTCGAAGCAGAGGATTTACCTTCCCACATCTCTGCTGTGTCCTGCTTAACCCACCCCTGGTGTCACTGGGGCCTCTCAGTGACATGCTGTGGGTGACAAACACCATGCAAAAATGCAAACTCCAACAACAGGGAGGTTTCAGCGATGGTTTGTGTGTGCATCAGTGGTTTTGGCAATCTGTTTCTGGATAAACTATTACCAACTGTTTGTCTATTTAGAAATGATCAGTTTGACAAATGGTGGCTATAAAATGAAGGCTCTTAAATTGCTGACCTTAGGAAGCCCGAGTAGGAGGCAGCTTTAGAAACTATGAAGACTGAAGACATCTTAAAATAGACAAAATCATATTTGCCATCATGAAGGTTATCCATCAAAAAACAAAATAGAATTCAACTTCTTTTCCTTTTGAAATTCAATGCATATGGAGAATTTGCAGTTATATTTAGGAAAATAAGAAAGGAAATTATAACATGTATATATCTCTGTGGATTTTATGTCAAATGACTGCAAATCTGGTAAAAATACCTCTACTGAATTGGAACCAGACCTCAGATTAAGCTTGAAGTTTTATATGAATGTAAAGTAGATGTGAACTTCTAGTGCATTTATCAGAGTTCAGGAGAAACCACAATTGAGGAGTTTGATTTTAGAATATGTTTACATTTACTATTCAATTTGCTGTTTTGTGTATCTCACAAATAATTTATTATAGCTGGTTTCATTTTATTAAACCATGACTTTGTCAAGTTGGTGTGATCCAGCTGGTCAGCTCACAAACAGAAAATGCTCAGAAGTTAACTTTGCCCAGATTTTGCCCATCTTTCTTTATTATTTATCCACAAGGGACAAATTATTCCTTAGGTCTGATGAAAGAGCTGTGGTTCATTTTGAGGACAGTGTTTAACAGTGTCTACTCTGGCACTCTCGTAAATTTCCTGAGGGATTCCAAATGTATGCTATTAGTTATGAAGATGACATAAATGGCAGAGATTATATATAATAAGCTGGCAGTAAAGTAAGATTTTAATGGACAGCTGAGAGACTGTACATTTAAATTCAGATGGAGATGAAAAACTGTATAGTAATAAACATTTAAAATAGCAGAGAAATGAAAAACTGAACTATTCAATCTTAAATTAAACATTCTGCTTCTTATTAAGGACCATAACAACCTTTTGGTTTTGCTCTGCAGTGAGAAAAGATGGGAGAAACACAAAAAATAACTACTGATTTACTTCAATTGCTCTCCAGTGTACAAGCCAGGTACCTGTGTATCCACAAATAATTTTCCAACTTCCACGACTTCAGGTATCATTTGTCATGACAAGCTACAGAATAATAATAACCAGAGTTAAGCTTGTCTAATTTCATGCTGTATTTTTTCCCTGTGTACATTCTGACATAAAGCTTTCTACAAATTGAGAATATACTGAACCAGTATCCTGTAAAACCTCACTAGTTACACATCCTAAAGTACATCTATTCCAAGAAACCAGAACTCAGTAATGAGGCATTTTTGAGTGTTTCATTGTGTCCTATTGCTGAATTCCAGATTTATTGCACATAAGAAAAGTCAAGTGTTGCCCAAATCAAAATGACAAATTTCTAACACTGCAGTCACTTCCTGTGAAAGTTTTTGCCCTCAAGAAAGAGCTACAATGATCACATCCTTCTCCTTACAGGAGGGGGGAAAGAAAACCTGCAAGTGAGATCTAATGAGTTTACAAGGGGTAAATATCTAGTTCTCTTTCCAGTTGGTTCAAGTAGCAAGAAAAACTGGGTTCAGTTTTTGAGGCTTTATTCTCCTTAAAAATAAATAGCAAGAAAAGCTGCAAACCAGAGGAATTGAATTCCATTGTGACAATCCCATCATGACTAACACCTCTTGTACAGTTTCACATGTGCTGTGCAGAAGCAGTGCTTGGATCAGGATTGTATCTGCTGTAGGTTACAGTGGATAGCCATTAAAATGGATTCACTGGTACTGTAAACAGTCACTGAGGAAAAGCCACCCAGGAAGGAGGGAGAAATCATCTTCTCTTTTAACTGGGGGGAAATAAGGGAGCTATTATTGTTCCCAAAATCCAGCCAAACACTCATGAATTTGAAGATATAGGACTCTGAATCTCAATTCTCTGGTTGCCTAAGTAGCATTCAGGGCTTTTCATAGCAAAAAAACTCATAATCAGGTACAGGAAGGCTTAAAACTGAAAAAAAAATTATTATGCTTTGTATTTTAATGCATATCTTTTGCTTGAATGTCTTGGTTTTCAAGCTTATACTGCAGTTCCTCATCTGGATGTCTGAGTAGTATCACCTGGAAATATTCCCTCATCGTTTCTAAAAAGAGTGCAGCAGATCTAAGGTTTAAGCATCAAGGCAGGCCCATAGAATTTGGGATTGTGGAGTCTGGTATTAGAGGGCAGAGGTAATACAGGTCGAAGAAGAAATAAAAGAGATCAAACACAACAAATTGGTGGTATGTCCATGCTCAGTTTGCTCTTTGCATCCAGTTTCTGTAGTGAAAATCTGGATGGCATTGCATGTAGTCTTACTGCTTGTGGCCCCTGATGCCACTCAGAGGATCTGGGCATGGCTGGGTTGACTGGGAGCAGCCTTTGGGGCAAGAATTAACTTTGTAGGTCCAGATTCTTGGGTCTCTTGCTTCTCTCTCACCACCTTCTCATGGAAAAAGATTGGGAAGGGAGTTTATTTGATCAACATGTCAGCTGGGGTGTGCTAGAAAAGGAAAAAATAAATTTTTAAAAGGATAAAAGTCACCAAATTTACCAAGTAAAGAGAGTGTATTCTAAAGGCAATCATGTTGTGATGATTTTGCATATAGGAAGATAAGACAGCTGAACAACTAAATAAGCCATAAAAATATTTTTTGCAAGCATCATCCAGGGCTTGCAAATTATTCAAAGTATGCATCTATAAAAGAAAGAAATTAGCATAATAAAGATGAAAAATGTGGACAGACATGAAATACCTAAAGGAAGTACTCACAGTGCTTCTAGAGTGTATTGGCAGTGAAGAGCTAGTAGAGAACTCATTCAATGGAATTCAGTGTTCTGGTTTTGAAAAAGTAAACATTTTTTGGCTAAAATTGGGATTGCTCAACAGAACATAATTAATTGAAAATGTAGATTATAATAATTAGGACAAAAAATTATTTCTTCACTGATTTTTGTAGAGTTCAGTCTGAAAAAGTTTCTGTGAAAAAAAAAGGAAAATATGCTTGGATTTTTAAACTGTACTCAATAACAAATTACCTTTACATCATGCAGCCAATTTTGATAGACCATTTGTATTATTCACCCATTGGTGTATTGCTCCTGCACTTGTTAGCACCTCTTGAATGGATATTCCCTATCTATTTCATTTAATTTGTCAGTAGTAATAAATCACAGTGGGTTTGTTTGTGTGTCCCTGAAGTAAGACAAATAACTTTGCCTTACTGCACTTAGCCCCAGGCTTCCTTGTGGGTGATATGTATGCCTGGAACTTTAAGTCAGAGGAAATACTTGTTTTTTCATTATCCAGTTGCTGTCTGTACAGCCCGAGAGGATGGGAAATTACTACTTCAATTTTCAAGTATTTGGGACTGAGCTGCAAAAAACCACCTCCAACTTCCAATCTGGAACCTTATTGAAAAGATTTCACAAACAAGTAGATAAGACCTCTTTGAAAAAGAAACAGCCTTGAAGTATGAGCGTAGTAGAGCCACTTATTAACAGCTCTCAACGTCTAAAGAGCCATGGACAAAATTCATTGAATTTAAAGAAGCTAATTTTGTGGTAACCCTGTCATCATCCAAGCCGTCTGTCTGTATTTAGGGCAGAACCGAGTAGTTTTGAAGATGGTTTTAAATAGCTCACTTGCTAAAATATGCATGTGTAAAGAGACCTCAACATAGCAAAAAATTTGTGTCAAATAGTTTTGTATGAAAATGTTACCTAAATCTAAAGAGGAAACAGTGCTCTCCTCGCTACAGAAAGATCTGATATTTTGGTTTTTCAAGACCCTGAGATCACCAGAAGGCTTTGGCTGGTACCTGCCAAGTCACCCAAGGGACTCCACTCACCTCTTTGACCAGGGCACCCAGGCCCTCATTTAAGCTGAAGCTTGGGTCCTCAGTTCTTGCCTGAGCTGTGTCATGGACATAATGGTCTCCAGCTCCTCCTCAAACCAGACCTTGGACAGATGCACCAGGTAACATTATTTCCACTCCTGCCTGCAGCCCTGCCAGTCATAAGTGGACCCCCAAACCTGACTGAGCACTTTCCTTTTCCTGGGGCTGCTGATAGAGCCCATTACCAGCATCCTGCCCTGTCCACTGTGTCTGCAGGTCCTGTGGGACTGTGCCCACTGGGACACTGCCTGGGCTGTGGTTGCCCTCACTTTCTGGTTTGTTGCCTCTCTCTGAGCAGGCCCACTCATGCTGCTCCCTGACACTGCTTTGGGATAACCAAAGAACCAAAGTACAAATCATTCTTTGCCTGTTTCAGAGATGGACCTTCAAAAAGCCCTTTTGTTTTCCAGGATAAGCTCCTGCCTCACAGACTCATGATATGACATCAAGAGGAGGATGGTACAGGATGCTCTAGGATACAGTGTTTTGAAGTTTTTCCCTAGAAGACATTTAACTGTGCTGACTCTAATGAGGTCACAGGTGTAAAGAGAAGTCAATCCTGCTGTAGCTCAATAAGTGTTTATTTAATTGTCAGTTCATATGGAACTCTGTGCTCTCTCCCTCACTGAGAGCAACCTACTACATTTAAATGCTGTTTGGAGCAGAGCAGGGCACTGCTCATTATGTGCGCTACATCCGTGAAATTTCAGAGACCTGCTCACTGCCTTCCTCTCACAGCCAGAACTAGCAGGGCACTCTGTGACATGCCACCTTCTGGTTTCACCTTTGGCAAAGAAAGTACTTGGGACTGGGTGCTCTGTCACTGACAGTGACTGCTCAGGCTCTGGAGGATAAAGGGATTCAGCACTCCATCCTCACTGTGCCTCTGAATGCTGCCTTAAACCTAACACTGCTCTGACGATTTGCTTTAAGATTGTTTCTTTGTGACTCTGTAGGGTATAAATGGAGCATGAGATACCCATACAGAGAGAGATGATGATGCTACAGGTTTGCCAAGAAGGTGCTTCTATGGCTTGAAACCTCTTCTAAAGAATAAGAAAGATAAAAGCAGGGTTGATGGTTATTTTCCAGGACAGAAAATTATCAGCAGTTGTCACCGTCATATTTTCTGAAAAATCCCCTTGCCCAGGACTTCTCTCCTGGGAAGCTGAGAAGGCCCAGAGAAAAAGGAAAACAAGATTATCTGATTTGCTTCTCCTGTGTTTTGCTGTTTTGCAATGTGGTTGGAGATTGTTTATCCAACATATGAATTGTTTTGACTTAATGGCCAATCACGGTCAGGCTGTGTCAGGACTCTGGAAGGAATCACGAGTTTTTCTTTAGTCTCTCTTAGCCTTCTGTCTGTATCCTTTCTGTATTCTTTAGTGTAGTTTAGCATAGTATCCTTTAATATAATATAGATAATAAAATAATAAATTAGCCTTCTAAGAACATGGAGCCACATTCATCATTTCCTCCCTTCGACAGGCTCACGGAAAATACCACAAGCAGCGGCATCCCAGGGGTTTTTACTAGACTAAGATCTGAGATTTGTCCATCATCTTCATCACTTTCATTAGAAATGGCTGTGCACAGCCAAAGTTGGCAAGTGACGTATTTTGGTATTCAAAGGCTGTTTAAATTGCAAGGAACTGCAAGGCAAATTCATAAAAGAGAGGAAATGAATATCCATGCCATTTTGACGGGAAAATGTGAAGAAGACGTGGACAAACCTCTCTAGGTTATGTGGAATTCCAATGAACATCAGTATGTGTTGTCTCTTGTTGTCATCTTATTGCCAGGGTTCCATACTGTTGTCTCCTTATCACAAAAGTTTCATACCTTCTTGGTGTTTATTGTGGGCAGCTCCTCAGAGCACTGACTCTTTCTTCTTCACAAAGGGGCCAACAGACCCCAGTTCCCTTCTCCACCAGCAATCTCACTCTTTTATAGCACTCTTCTTCTCATTGGTTACAGCTGCGGCCTGTTAAAGTCAGGCCTGTTCCTCATCTTTGATAATTGGCCCAGCTGCAACTCCTTAGGGGTAAGATTACTTTCTACACTATCTTTATTTTCTTGTATTCTATCCCCCTACAGTCTCTGGCAACATTAAATCTGCAGAGGATGAATCTTGGTGCCAAGTGGGCCAGTCCCTACAGTTGCACAAGACAGTACCCAGTGAGCTTGGTATGAACAGCAGTGAGTGCAGGGCTCTGGGATGTGAAGTCCCCCCACTTCAAGATATGACCACTGGTGGCTGTTTTGGGACAATCACAAGCAACCCAAACATCTGAACTTCTGAAGAGTTTAGTATTATTCAAAAACTCAGAGATTTCATTGTGGATATCTTTCTCTAAATTGGTTGTAAACATACTGAATAGAATAAGTCCCTCTACTGATTC